>NW_027211637.1:17375000-17460000 GCF_022749685.1 Semicossyphus pulcher
GCGGGGATCGACCTGAGAGACGACATCAGGGCGAAGATTTGCACAATTTTAACATGATCATCCTGTAAAAATAATTTTTCATATATAAAGTCAAAAGTCAAATGTTTTCACTTAATGATGCCTTTAAGTCTTTTTCATTATATTATATATTTTGTGAAATGATTCAACTGTTAAGAAGAACTTTTTGAAAGCATTGGGTGAACTGAAAAAATGTGTAATGGTATAACATTCATACTGTGCATTGTTTAAGGTATTCAGAACAGATATAACCACAGTAACAACCATTAATACAATCATTTAAAACAGTAAAATAATTTTAGTTCATAAAACATGAAATCAGACTCACAGTAATGAGTTGAATAAATATTAGACTCCAAGCATGAATTTTGGTCAAATATGTGCAGATAGCAAAGAGACAAGAACACAAAGAACACAAAGGCTTTTTATGTTTATTTATTGTGTCAAAAATCTAAAGGAAAAGCAAAAGATGTTATATATAGGTTTTCTCTACAGTCTTAAGTCATAGCTGAGTGCAGGCATTGGTCCTGCATGGTTTGAAACATAACATAACAACTAAATGGTTATGTTCATGAGAGATCAGACTTAACACCACTTTTCTGATGGTCACTTTAAAGAGAGAGAGAGACTTAGTTAATCCCCGAGGGGAAATTCAATTTTTTCATGTTACACACAAAAAGGCCCAAAACACACAAACAGGAACCAATGGACATGCATTAAAGGAGAGATGTCAGAGTGAGGGGGCTGCACATGGACATGCACACCGAGCTGTTGGTGCCTTGCTCAAGGACACCTCGACGGAGCCCAGGAAAGGATCTGGCACTTCTTCAGCTACCAGCCCTGATCGCTTGATCCATTGTGGGACTTGAGCCGGCCATCCTCTAGTTACCAAGCCAAGTCCCTCCAGAATGAGCTACCGTCTACCCCCTTACATGATCATAAATCACCAAAGAGAATGTAATATATTTGAGTGTTTGACTGCTTGACATTAGAATAACCAATACAAAATACTGAACTGCATACAATATCAATTAAAAGGAAGTTTTCTGAAAAGGCACCCTTATGAAAATTCACATTTCATATCCATGAATTGAACATTTGCTTCCACACTTTACGAAAAAGCAGTCCATTATAATCTATGGGGTTTCTGAGTGTTACATAGAGTCAACTTCAGAGAGAGCAACTCCAACAAGTCTGTTTGACTGTAAAAAAGAAGGTACACTGATATGTGTCTGTCGAGGCCGTTTCTCCCTATAGGCATGACAAGCGAATGCCAAAGGCCCCCAACCACCAGGGGGCCCCCATAGCGGTCAGTGGTGTTTTTTTAAGTGCATCATTTGCTTGAGAAAGATAAACTGTAGTCAATCCATATAAACCTTGGAAGTGGCATTGAAAGTGCTTTAGCAGTACCCCCTGCTGGATTGTGGACGATATGACTCTTGGAGTTTTTATTAAACTCTCAATTCTTAACATTTAATTCACGCTTAATACAAACCCAATAAAATAACATTTCTGTTCTGCTTGACAAGGCAAGTTTTGATTTAAAGATGGACACATTCCCAGTCTGAGTGTTTCCTTGTAATTGCAA
Source organism: Semicossyphus pulcher (assembly GCF_022749685.1). Taxonomy (NCBI): domain Eukaryota; kingdom Metazoa; phylum Chordata; class Actinopteri; order Labriformes; family Labridae; genus Semicossyphus; species Semicossyphus pulcher. The sequence goes on from NW_027211637.1 coordinate 17,376,607, forward strand.
GAGATGCAACTTGTACAATATTTAGTGATGTTTTGAAATGTGTTTCTTTCAGGATAATGTTTTGTCATTTCCCTCGCCCCCCCGGTTGGACTTCAGAATGGCAGTACTTAATAGCGCCACAAGGTGGTGTCTCCTTTTGTTTTGGTTTTGTGCTCGTGAAGCGTGTCATACTCGAAAGCCCAGGAATGCTCCGACCACGTGAGGAGTGAAGACTCTCATCAGTAATTAGTTGGTGCAGGCTATGCGTCAACTTCTGCTGCTTGTGTGAGTAGTGAAAGTAACGCCGTGGAGACCTGGCATTGTATATACGGTCCATATTGAGTACAGTAGAACAAAGTGCCGAGTGGAAATCCTCACTCTGTTGTCTGTCAACTGAAGTAGCCAGGTATCTCGGGCGTCTACTAACTGCTACATGCCGCTAGCCCTCTCCAGCTACACCAGCAACGTTACAACCAAGCGGCAACCTCCGGTGTTGAAAAAATGAAGCCAATGCGGAAGTGCAAAAAACTGCAGTTCCTCGAGTGGCCACTTGAGGCTGGCTCCAGAAAACAAGAAATAACATTACAGCAGGTGGGAAAATGCCCATTTTTAAAGCAGAAATAAACATGCTTACAGCCTGGTACAAAAAACGGTTTTGTTATAAATAGCTAATTTTATTGTTCATGATAACTGTACGGGGGGTGAATTTTTTTATAACACACCCGTTTTAATTATATTTCGTATGTCCACCAACGAAATAGAAGAGGCAATAAATAGGAGGTCCCGCTGCAGAGACTTGGCCCGTCTCAGCCAACAGAGAGAGGAAAGCCCCATTATAAGATCAGCTATTCTAAATAGTCTGTCTAGTAGTGAGAGGCATGAACTTCCTCCTCTCGCTCTCTGCTCGTCTTTAGATCAGCCTGCCTGTGAAAATATGGATACTCTTGATGCACCAGAGCCTGCTGGCACCGGGTCGGCAAAGATTGCGCCCATGACCGAAGCAGAACCTCTAACACTTTGCGACAACGAAGTAGAAGAGGCAACAAATAAGCAGAAGAGTCAGAAGGACAGGCAGAAGACGATTCAGAAGAAGAGTCAGAAGACAATTCAGAAGAAGAGTCAGAAGAACAGGCAGGAGTACAGGCAGATGAGCAAGCAGGAGAACAGGCAGGAGAACTGGCAGGAGAAGTGTCAGAACAGGCCAAAGAACAGGCAGGAGACTGGGCCAAGGGTCAGGCAGAGCAAGACTCCGAAGACCTGTCAGAAGAAGTGCCGGAAGGAGAGTCGGAGATGAAGAGTCCCACTCTCTCTCCCCTTGTTATTCTGGGTTTACTCCGGGTGCTCCGGTTTCTTCCCACATTTTTAATTCAACTATTCAAATCAAATAAAATTCAGAAAAATAAATAAAAAGCATGAAAAAGTATTTTATTGATGTAATGGTGTATGTTGATCTTTTTACTTAGATCTCCAAATGTGTCCTCTTTTATTGTGTTGAAAGTTGATGGTCTTTCCTGCATGGTGTTATGGTTAATAAGTGTTTTATGTATCGTATTCCAGTGTTCTTTGTATGTATTTACTTTTAATTATTTGCTTTGAGTTATTTAACTTGTATGCGGCGCCATTGTTCTGAACACCACTCGTGAGATCTATTGACAAAATACAGTTGAATTCTGAATCATCCACAGTACACAGACACAGTATAGGTATAAACATAAACAATGTTCTAGCCAAAGCATTCACTTTCTCTTTTCTGTGACCCATCTGTCTCGTTCAGCGTAGAAGGAGACACTTCAGAGGGGCAGTACCTCTCTTGGATCCTGGAAGGAGGTATGAATGTGACGGCTTGTGACAGGAAACAAACTGTCCGACAGAAATCGGTGAGTGTCATCATGTTGCTGCTGCATTCACATAGTCCAGCAAAGTTACACTCGAGTGTCACAGTCGCAGTATTTACATGCGTAGAAACTACACTGATCGCATTACATTAGGACAGAATTTTAGAGTCGATCTGAATCATGTGGAGCCAGCAGAGGATACTGAGCAGGCTTCATCCAAAATGCTGCAAACGCTACCATATAGGCCTGCAGAGCATGCGTGATAGTAATTGCAGTAGTTAAAAAGAGCTCCCAGCAAAATGTATTAATATATCTAGTAAAAACATAGTCTTATAAAAAGCACTGAGTTTAGTTTTCCATATAAAGATGCACTCACTAGTACTACAGATACAGTGTCAAGATAACTGTGTGAGAATGTAGTTCAACTTTAAACAGCCTTCATAGCCAACGCGTGTGCGTATGGTTGCTAAACTGCTCATAACGTTTAATAACCAGCAAAAAAACTCCTCACAGGAGCTTTAAATTGATATTTCTGATTAAAGAAATGTAAAAAGAAAATTTATGTCACAAACATTGAGTGAGTGGAAACAACAAAATATTTTTTTGACCATAAAATGACAAATGTTGAGCAGCCCAAAATTCATCTACCAGCCCAACGCTTTTTTCCCCAGCCCAATGTAATCAAAAGAACAGAACTGGCAATACTGCTTATAGTTTGGAGTTGCAGAGACGTGGTTGGGTTTAGGCTAAGTATAATTAAAATTAAAAGGGATTATTAGTTTGGTGGGGAGGAACACAAAACGATAAGGAAACAGATTTAAAACTAACTGCGATTTTGTTTCACTTAATGTTGTGGAGGGCACCAACTGCAGTGCCCAAATCTTATTCACTATTATGCTTGATCGGGACATTTTTAATTTAACAAAAGGATACTAGTTTAACAGTGCCAGATATTTCAATATTACCAGATTCGACCTTCATTTAACTTCCCGAGTCCTCAAGGTTGGTGGAGCTGACTTTTAACTGGTACTGGTAGTTTTTGTGTGTAAAAATAAAACTACAAACATGGCCGTAGCTCTGTAAAAAGTTAAGTTTAGGTTAATTTAATTTCGGCTGTAGGACGTCTTTGTCCCCTACTCCTTTTCAAAAGTGGGGAGGAGGAGCTCGGGTACAGCAGGGACCGTACTCATGAAAAGGAAAGGAAACTACATCTTTTACACTTATCTTTGTCTCCTGTGAGGGACAATACAACATTGGCATGAAGAGAAGAAACATGATAGCGAATAACTCTACAACTGTTGGTTTGTAATGTTTGACTGATGTTTCAGTGTGTTTGGTATTCATACTTTGGCCACTAGGGGGCAACAGAGGCTAATATTTGCAGAGTCTGTTGACTAAGACTATTAGCTGTCAAATAATCTGATAAACAGAGACGACAAGTTTATCAAGTTGTACATTATGGTGTGGCATGAGTGCTGATATAAAAGGAAAAAGATAACAAATGTAACCTGTCAATCAGATAACGTGTTTTATGTCATGCAGACAGATGTTCTATTAATGGCAGGATAATAGGATAATTACCCTGATTAATTTATTTTATTTGTTATTTATTTAACCAAGTTAAAACCTCATTGAGATTGTAATCTCCTTTTCAAGAGTGACCTGGCCACAGAGCAGCATTTGCATTGTTACAGGAAAAACACATAAATAGACAAAACAACTGTCACATCAAATAGTTCCACTACATAATAGTTGTATTATGCAAATCATTACTCTGTGTAGGTTAAGTTTGTGTTTAATTTCTTTTAAATTTTACAATTCAATTCTTAATACATTTTGGAAAGTTTCTTTTTTGTTTTGTTATTTCATAAAACTACTTTAAAGGGCAAAAGACAAGGACTAAATGAGGTAACATTGTGTTTTACTTTATTGGCAATAGTTCCTCAGGAGCAACAGAGAACATAAAAGTTCATAAATGAAGTTGATGTTGGTTGTGAGTTTCGGGGTTATATTCTGTGTGTGTATCCGAGCGTAGGAAGTGTCTACTGATGACTAATAGCAGAGGCCAAATGAAGAACAGAGGCACAGGGGTTTGAATTGGTTTGACACACAATTCTGCAGAACAAGCAGAGGTGTTTGTTTATGTAGATCACTGTTTGTGTGTGTGTTTCTGTCAGCCTCCTATCTGTCTGCCTGTCCCTGTTTGTGTTTGAAGCCAGACCGCAGGATGACTCAGCCGTCCTTACTGTACAATCTGTCACAAATCCGACAGTGACTCAGTGATCATCTCCGCTGTCCTGGCGGCTATGACCCCACATGAGCCAGAATCACACCCAGACTGCAGAGCTTTGTGTGTTTCAGCGTGCGCGTGTGAGAAATAGCAGTGTGCATGTGTTTAACTGTTTATTAGACGACTTGTCGATGCATTGTGTGTTTGTGTGTGCGTGTGTGTCAATGACCCAGGGAGACAGCAGGGCTGAGAAATGACTTAAACGGCCACAGCTGCATTTCAATGGGAACGGGGTGTTTTAATGGCGGGACATTATGGGCTGGAGAGCAGGGTAATGACCGCTCTGGCCGTCGGAATGCCTTGATCTTATCAGCATGGCGAGAGGGGATGCTCCCACTTTCTGATGGTCTAATAGCCCCTGCTCTAATAGACAGGCAGCCTGGGCCACTGAGGTCACCCGGAAACACAGGACCCCCCATCATTCCCCCTTCCCACACACACAAACCTATAACCCTGTTTTTCCACAGCTGCTAACCTTCACTGTGCCTTGTTTTCTAATTATGTACCCTAGACAATTCAAATATACTTTATATTTGCAATCAAAAGTATTTCTTCCAGCCTGGAGAGGACGAAACAAGGGACCAGATGAGGAGAGAGAGCAGAGGAGAGATAAGAGCTTGTTGAAACCTGGCCTGTCACTGCTTTGGCACCCTCTCACACTCCTGTACTCGCATGCCCTCCCGGGGCTCACACAGCATGGCCGAGTGTATACACGGACAAATCCTATAAGTCAGTTTGAATGCCACAACAGTCTTCTTCTAATCTGTTTGTTTGAAATTTGTGATGAATCAGCAATTTTCAGCGGACCCAACGCAGGCCTTATCCATACCTATTTGTCCGTGTTAAGGGTTGAGTTATTTCTCAACACGATTGGTTGGATGCCAGTGGAGTGTATGTGTGTGTGTGTGTGTGTGTGTGTGTGTGAATGTACCTCTTTATCTCTCTCAATGAGTGAGTGGAGGTTGGCTGTAAGGCTATCTGTCCCTCTCAGACACCTAATCTGTCTCTGTCACTGTGCCTGCAGCCTGCACACACACACACACTCACCGTAACGTTACCTTTGTTGGATTCTGATTTGGCACCATTGCCGCAGTATTGTGTTTTTAACGCTGGCAAGACCAAAAACTTACAGTAATAACTGACTTATGTGAGTAGTTTTCAATCACACTTTGTTGTAATCAAATTAAGAATCCTATCCACATTGAATTTATCAACGTCGCTCTCTCTCTGTCCTGACAGGCAGACAGACAGTGCTCACACTGAGAGCTGCGCCTGTACTGAAGTGTCCCATTGAGTTTGAAGAAGTGGACTTATCTCCTGCCATCCCTCCCAGCATCTCACTCTTTCCTGGATCCAGACAAGACTGAGCGCCACACTCACCCCGCCCTCATCACACCAGAGAGGCCTCAGTCCACACACTCAGACCCCCTTAACCACACGTCCTGCTTGCGGTTGGCAGAGTGCTCCGTGATACTCAAGGTAATGATCATGTGTGTGAGGACTGGACAGTAGTGATGGCGATGTTGACATTGTGATGCCCCTGCTAAGGATACAAAGAGAAGAGGGACATACATCCTTGTTTGCATTAAACATATCGACGATCCCCTCCAGACATGTTTTTTAGTAGTTCAATTATTAGATTGCATTAGTGGAGAGATTAAAGGAAACGTGTCAGTTAAAATTAATGCATCTTCTTTTCCCTACCTTGGCCGTTATGCCTCTGTTCTTGGTGACATTGTCATTATCCCTGCAGCCATGGCCAGAGGCCTTATGTTTTAGGGTTGTCCATCTCCCTATACATACATATACCTATATGTCCCTTATGTTCTTTTGATCACAACATCTGCGGATCACCTGGATGGAATATCTTCTAATTTGGCACTAATGTCCACATCAACTAGAGGATGAACTGATTATAATCTGAAGGTCAAAGGTCAAGGTGATTGTGGCCTCTAGTGTGTGCGATAGGCTTCATTATTAACACAATTGTAATATATTCAAATGCTAAAACTATGAATTAATAAAATCACTTTAAAATATAAAGTGTTCAATAGTAAAAAGAAAAAAAAAAATACAATAAATCTGCAAATACAAACACAAATTACTGTCTGACATTCTGTATGTCAACTGTCCAGACCCACTATGCAAACAACAATTGTAAATCAGATTAAGCAAACAAGATTAAATAGCATGTGACATGCTTACATTTCATCTCTTTGTCTAAATACATTACTTGTCTTAACCATGAGGTTGTTTGGCAACCGGCGGAAACTTCAGGAAGCTCATGTAGCCAATAAGAAGTCCAGCATTTACAGTAAACCCTCGTAAAACAATTACAGTTTTTCAAGATCAGATAAGATTCAGGTGTTACAGCAACACAAAGAAATGTGCAGAAAAATCTGTTTCATAAGACAGGTGCGTAGGAGAGGACAAAAATATGTCAAAATTGCAGGTAAACTCCTGCACACTGTCCAACTTGCAGAAAAAAAACATTTATTTGCTTGAAATGTTTCGGTACTCGACCTTCATCAGGCAAACAGAGGACAAAAAGAAAAAAATAAGAAAGTAAGTTAGTACAAAATAAAAATAAGAACAGGTAAAATAAATAAAATAAGACATATGTACAACTGGTATACAAGTAGGAGTAATCAAACATTACAAAATACATCATAGAAACTACTTCTTGATCTGGCTCTGTTTCCAGTACTGTACAAAAATGACAAGGGTGTCAACCGTCACTTCACGTTAATCATCACATTGCACATTAATCTCGACAAGAAAGTTAAGAGGGACATTTTTCTTCAAAAATGTTTTCATGTCATGACTTAAGTGACAAAGTAACAAGGACACAAGGAGATGCATGAAGTATGGATTCAGTAATTTGATGTGCATATGCAGCACATTTGGCCAAGAAACACAAATAACGTTGACAGGGAAGAGGTGCAAACCTAAATAGCTAAAGCTAGTGCTATTCAGTGCAGCATACAAAGTGCGTCAGACCTCCTTTGGTGATGCTCCTGGTTGTTTCTGCATAAAGAGAAATAGGCAAGATGCAGTATTTAATCTATTTGTGTTTGTCCCATGGGCAGGGACCTCACGCGTAGCAGCTTTCAGTTCTATTTTCCAACCTTGTGTACAGTATAACGACTGTTACTGATAACTTGACGTTGCTTAAAGTAAGTCATCCTCCAAACACTCATCCTTTACCTCTCTCTTTAAGAGCTCTCTTGTTACGTTACTGCTTCTATAGGTGTTCCTGCATGTATAGCTGAATGTAGTTCAGCCCGGCGTTGTGTATTGTTGGGAAGAAGAATCATGTTTATTGATTTGTTCAGCAGGAGTAGGAGGCTTTTCCAGCAGCTTTCATTGTCTCCCCCTCACTCTCCCTCTTCGTCTCTAAAGTATAGAGTGAGGGAGTGCATTGCATCAGCTGAATGTTCACATGCAGGGTGGCCGTATTGTCAGATTCTCCGAAGCAGTCCCTGACACAAACCCTCTTCAACATCACTTTCCCCTTTCAGCGTGTAGCTCCATCAGATTACATGTTCCTGGTGCTGTTGTTGTTGTTGTACGCGGCTTGGCTCTCTGAGTGGTAAACAGCTGTTGGTGTGCGCTTTAGTGTTTGATAAACACATTAGACCGATGTTTACTCTCCCCTAAACTGTCCCAGTTCAAACACTTGATAGAGACGGAGCTCAAAGCCAATAATGGAGATGTGAGGGGAGTTACTTTGAATTGTGAGAACACAATCATGATGCCTATGTTATGCATACAAACACATACATAGTGTTGAGTAGCCAAAAAACAATTTTCATGTGTTTAATATCCTTTCCAACATATTTCAAACAAACTAATTTATATCACGATACGTGTAACAAAGAGCCTTTAAAAAGCTTTAACATTTAAGAGTGATTTATGCTCCCTCACCCTCTGCGTAGGTGTGTACCCAGTGTAAATGGGTGATACCATGTGCACTGTACATGCATGTGTATATCTGTCCTTGTCTTATATTGTATGTAGGATGTAAACCTTGTACAGTAAAGTCAGTGCTGCTGCCAGCCTCCACAGTCTCTGCATGAGAGGAGCACATTTCCAGGCTGAGGTGAATCCAAACAGTGTGTGCAGTTGGCAGTTTAGTAACTACACGATGTGGAAACAGCCTGATATTGCAAAATGAGGTGTGTCGTGTCCCAGCCTTTCTGGCAGACAGTGGGAAAAATGTAAATACCACAAATCCTGGCTGTAGACATTGGGACATCAATGTGTTGTGACTCCTTCCCCTGAGCTTTTGTCTGTAATAAGGTTGGTTGGTACAGTCTTATAATCCTACATATGGCAAAATGAACTATATGTATATTTTCATTAGATACATTTAGAGCCCGACAGATACTGGATTTTTGGGACCAATGCCGATTCTGATGTTGGGTAGTAAAATAAATTGTATGTATTTAATTATATATATGTATATATATATATATAAATACGCACTCTGCCAGCGTTAGGGACGGACCTCATTTCCCATCATGCCTGCCGCCTAGTACTGACTGAGTAGTTTGTTAAGTTGTTAACTTTGCTGTTCTGTTCCAAGATGCAAATAATTTTTTGTTAGTGTTTGTAATGTGTCATATGGCATATGTTGGTAATTGTCATTTTTGCGCTGGTTTATAGTTGTAACCACGAGTGAAGTGGCTGTTGCATTTCTTGACTCCAGCTGTATTTTGTATGAAGGGTTAGAGCTCTGGCCCATGTGTTGAAAGGTAAATATAGTGCCCTCTGTTTGTTGATAGATATAATGACTCTGCTGGGTTACACTTGTCCAGGTAACTTTATATATTTTATAGTCCACATCAATCAATATTGGAGGATATACTTGCTGATACTGATATATCTGCGATATGCTAATATCGGCCAATAAAATCGGCTGACCCATAAATCGGTAGGGCTCTAGTTCTACAGTGTATTATCTTGTGATCTGATGTTACTGTTGTAGTGTCATTTTATGCTGCATCCAGTAGAATATTTTTCATATGTTGCATTTCTTCCAAATTAGCTTTGAATTTCAAAATAAAAGTTAAAAACTATGTGAACAGAGAAACTAACTCTTACTGTTACTAAAAGTTACAAGAGGGACAGATGACTTTCCCTGTGTTGTCTTTGTTACACCAGCACTTTATTGTAAAACTGAAATGATATTGTTCCCGTGGCAGCTCTGTGTAAATGTTTTGTGTGCCGTATTCCTCCATTTAACGCTGAGGACCGGCTCTGTTTACCTCTGTTTACTGAGCGACTGAGGCTACTGTACTGTGTCCTCGCTTCGCTTCCTCAGCGCCGGAGAAAAGTGAAGCCCTGTTGAGAGGTGGTGAGGAGACTTGTTACTGCTGCACAGGGCTGCAGGCATCCGCAGACTGACACACATGAAGATAAAGATAATCCTGAGTTTATATAGTCTATGTTTTTGCGATGTTTTTAACGAGAAAATATACCAGGAAATGAGCAGTAGAATTTAAATTGGAGGAAGGTTCACCTAAAAGCAGAACCAAGAGCGTCTCCTACATTCCACATGGAGAGTGTTTGTTTGTGTGGTGTGAGTTTGGGAGCCGCCGTACGAGTGAATTTGTGTGTATGTTTAGTTGTTTGTGTTTCTAAAGGTGAGGAGTCTGGGAGACGGGGAGTGGGACGTTGTCTCCAGTGATGTGGTAAACACATCTACTCCACTATAAGCAACAATAAACACACAGTTGTGAAAGTGTTTGAGTGCAGGTAGACACTCCACATAAGATGCTCCAGCTTTAGGTTATTTTGTGTTCACAGTTGAAACCCTTTAAAGCTCCATATGGTGGGATTATTTTGTCTCTGTTGCAGAGTTTTAAGAGAGAGAGAGGTGCAGTGCATGCTGATTAAAAGTCAGAGAGATGAGCTGAGTTTTGGTTTGATTGTGTGTGCACGCTGGGATGCCTCAGCGCTATCTATCACTGTCACTCAGGTAGCCATGGTATCACACTGTTAGTGTCAGCATCAGTGTGTGTCAGCTGGTATCACTCACTGGTATCTATGTCTGTGAGGCCTATACAATTTGACCCTGACCCTGTATCTCTCCTGTTTCCCACACCTCTGCCTCTCGCAGTCTGTGTGTGCGTCGTCAGCCCCGAACCCCCAGATTCCCTGGTATGTTGGTGGAATTTCGACTATTTTTCTAGGTCACCGTTGTTTGTGCCTCTCGAGGTGTGCCTGTAAATTCCCACACAGGGAGGCAGATAAACACACTTGCACTGTCACATGCGTATACAAACTCCGTCACATGGCAGCCCACACCTTGTACGGCGAAGAATTCACTGCAAATAACCGACTCAGGTTCAGCACCGGCAATCTTTGGCAGTCTGTGAGCTGGACCTGCGGGATTTTGTGCTATCCAACGCTTAGCTGGACTTCTGGCCTGGCAGCGAGTGAGTTATACCACATGTAAATTAGAGATGACAAATTGGTACTGCATTAGGCTTTTTACTCTACCTGCATGCGGTTTTATGTGTCGGTAGTTCCAGCAAATGTAGAAGCACTTCAAATGTTTAACATCCGACGGTTAGTGAGTGCTGAAATGCAAGTGTTATTATTTTATTTGCTGGAGCGAAGAATTTATTTGGCACCCAGTTGGAAAAAAGAACTGCAGTTGTTGCTTTTATATTTTAGGGGCACTGCTATGAAAATGTGTTGTTGTGAACCGTTATAGGTTATGACGGAGCAAAGGGGGCAGTTAGTAAAGGCGGGGGGACTCGGGGGAAATTGATTGGTGGTGGTGACGGGTAGACATTTTTTGCTGTAGGTCTCAGGGAATAAGTGTTTTGTGTCATAATCCCCTTTTTCTGTCAATGCAGACTCATACCCGTCCTTTCTCTCCCCCTCGGGTCCTGGCAGGTCACGTAAATATTAGTCTCAGCTCCCCAATAAATCTGAACCCCCTGCCGCTCCAGCAGCCTCCCAACCCAAACCTGTTCCCCTCCAAGCTGCCCCACCTAATGGCTCCCACCCACACCCGTCAGATGGACACGGGGTGAAAGGATGAAAGATGAATGGAGGAGCTGACGCTGTTGGCAGCAAAATTGTTGGCCAGATTTTAATCCAGCAGAGCAGGTGCTCTTCTGAATAAGTTTGCCTCTTTGCTGAGCAGCCAGAGAAGAGCTTAGCTACATGAGCGAGCTGTTAATGTTTAGGAGGTGTCAACAGGCGACGGATCAGCGGTGGTCTCTCAAAGCACTGAACGTTCCCTAAACTTTAGGACTTCTGACCTCGCCAGACTCCCCTTCCAACCTCTGACAGAAAGAAATGGCCCAGGCTCTTCTGGCCCTGAGGGGGAACTCTTCCCAACACACTTACACACACACATACTTGTATGTTTGCATGCACCTTCTGCTCACAAACAGTGAGTGACAGATTTGAAAGGTTCGCTAACATACTGGGGGTTTTACCAGACAGGTGATAGGCGAGCTCGGGGGGCACGGAGGGGGTCCGATCCTAGCCTGCAGGTACGTACAAACAGATCCCATGGCTGACACCCGGACCACCCCAAGGTGAGTCTTGTCGGGGAATTGTTGGTGGGGTCTTCCGCTGGTTTCCCACAGACAGAAGCCTGTATCAAGAGGGAGGCAGGTGGGGCGAGTAATGATGATGAATTGTGGGGAACGCGGTTCTTTCTGCTCTGATTAAGATCTGCTGATAAACATGCCTGCTAGGTCTCCAAGTAACCCTAGACATTTCTCTCCTACCTTCATCCATCCATCTGACCCGTTGTCTCACACCTCTCCTCTTTCAGTCAAAGCTCGACTTTTGAGCTGGATGTTAAAAACGGCTCTCACACAGTCGAGATATTGGGCCCAGTTCTGTCAGAGCGAAAGCTCGCCCTCTATTCTGAGGGTTGTTGTCATTTGGCAACCAGAGCTCCGACTGACATGCATTACAGCCTGGACATAAGGTTGATAAATCTACATGACTGTCAGTACCCAGACACAGGGTGAGAGAGAGAATATAGAACGAGTGTAAAAAAGGGTGACACGGTTGAGAATAAATGTGATGATGTCTAATAAATGATCGGTGCCATGTGTGCTGCCTGTGTGGCCAATAGTCCAAAGATACTGCAGCGATGCGCGTGTCAGTGTACCAGTTTGTACAGAGCCGGTGTTATACAAGTGGGCAACCTTTACATTTCATAACTGAACTACTATTTGTTCTGGTTCAACACAAAGCTGCTCTCTGAGCGATGGTCCCAGTCACATTCAATTGCATTGTTGTGGAATTAAAGGGTCTTATTTTCTAGCTTTTGACATTGATTCCATTGTTCACATTAAAATTGCACCCAAAAAAAACAGGGTAAATATTTTGGGAGCAATCAAGATGTCCAGACAAGCAAAGCGATTATCTTAATCACTTAATTTGGTGAAAAAACGTGATGCGAGTGCACCTTTAATGCTGATAATTACCTTAATACCTTATTGCACAAGAAAACTATGCATGCTCATCTACTGCAGGTCGAATAGGATTCCTCTTACAATTAAGGGCCTGTGTCCACTGCGACGTTTTTGTGCTGGCAGCTCCTATTTTCTACACAAAATCAATGCTGTCAGCTGTTTACTGTCACTGCGCTAACAGCGCTCTTAGTTGAAAACGACTTCACTCGTCAATGTTACTTCTCCCTCACTGACCAATCAAAATCAAAAAGGGGCGGGACTTCTAATGTCAACTTTGTCAACAACACTGGCAGTTTAACTCATTCAGCCAGACTCATTCAAGGGTGCAATTTCCAAGTCTAGAGCTGCTGCTAACGCCAGGACATGATTCCTTTCCATTGTTTTTACGTTTCCTTTGTAAAATTTCCGTAAATAAAAGCAAATATTAAGCATACAGAGCGATTTAAAACAGATGTCACAAGGGAAGCAGAAGTACCGCAATACACCTTTCGTATCCTAGTGAAACTGAGCGCAGGTGAGTAGCGCTCTCTGAAATTGAGGTCGTGGGTGCTGTCAGTGCAAAAAAAACGCCGTTAGTGGACACAGGACCTAGCTAAATCTCCCTCGCCCCCTCAGCACTGCCTGCCAGCTGTGAAGACTGATGGTTTGCCCGTGACACTCAACAGGAACGCTCTCAGCCTGGCATCCAGGACACAGATAGACTCTGCCACAGGGAGCTGGCACTAGAATAGTCTCAATGACTGGAGTTGCTTGATAATATTTTCCTGAGGGACAATAAAGCTTATCTTATCCAACACGATGGGCCTCCTGTGGCTATTCAAAGACCTCTTCATGGATGTTGAGAGCTCTTTTTGGGTCAGATGAGGTTCGTGAATCATGAGTTGCCTAATATTAGCCCACTTTGATTATAAGACCATGAAAGAGATTGCATTTTGATCTCAACTGTTGAATCTGAGTTTGCCTTTTTCCTGCATGAAGGTATCTCCACAAGGCAGATACCCTCCATTTCCTGTGTCACGGCATCAGTGTGTGCTATCAGGCCTGAACATGGCTACATCCTGTCCAAAGCCCTATCACGAGCATATATTGATTAACACAGTGTACAGGGTTTGAAGCTTACAGAAAAATATATGTAGGTACAGGATTGTATGGTGGCCCACAAGGGCAAACTCACTGCAAAGGCCTAAATGATTTTCATGAGGAGAAACAGGCTGCACAATCAGAAAAAAAATCCAGAACACACAAAAGTCTAAAATGAAAACAACAACGGACACGCTGCAAAAAACATGCAGCAGAAAGTTAAAAAGCCCATAAACTGCAAACTTTGCTGCACATACATAAACTAGTTAAAGTCAAAAACCCAGAATAGAAAAGTAACAAAAAAAAGCTGCACCAGTCATCACAATGGAAGTGCCCCAGGCCCGAATGGGGCGCAAATTGGAACTGGACTGAACAGAGTCAGCTAATAGTACCACTAGCTGCACAGCTTACTGATCTAACTAGCTAACGGCAGCTACACTTGCAGTGCAGTGGCAGTTATGATTAGCTAAGCTATCTTTCCATCAGAAACCATTTCTCCACTCAAAATGATCCAGTTTCACCAAAGCCAGAGATTTAAGCTGTGTTTCTGTACAAGTTAAAGTCCAACAGCGTCTGTTGTTTTGTGGTTGTATATACTCAATAAATTCTAAGCCGGGCTCCCTCTCTATCACGCTTGTCAATTTAGCACCCCCATACAGGCCTGGAGCACTTCCAATGTAAAGACTTGATATGCGTTTTTCTGTTGCTTTTGTTTTCTTGGTTTGTGTGTTTCTGACTTTGCATCGTTTATGTGTTTGCTTTTAATGCATTTGTTTTATTTGCAGCACATTTCCATTATTGTATACTTCTTGGTTTGTTTTGTGGTTTTTGAGCTTGCATTGTTTCAGTACTTGAAGCCTATCTTTTTCTAATGAAAATCTTTTGGGCCTTTGCAATGCGTTTGCCCATGTTGGCCATCTGCTGAGTAAAAAGGCAATGAATAAATGCTGCATCATTCAGCCTCTCCAACAACGTATTTTTTTTATCTTTGTGCGTGCGCAATATCTTTTTGAGTTCACATTATCAGGAGTCTCTGGGCTCTTATACAACAGAGACTAGACCTGGACGGAGAGTCTGGGGAGCAGAGGGGGCCGAGGCAGAGAAGATTGCTGGAAAGTATTCCCTTTGATAAGCCGGCCAAGAAGCCTTTGATTAAATGTGGTCCCAGCAGGAGCCCACACTAGGTCCTCTGTGGCACGACCATGTCCAATCACCAGCTATCAACAGCCCCGGGTAATTACAGCCATCTAGTCATTAGCCTGGGACCCACCTGGAATTCCACATAGCGAGGGGTGGGATGAGGCCAGCAGGGGTTGGGGGGGTTTAGTTTGGGCCTTTAATCAAACACTTCCCTCCCCTGGACTGATATAACGCACCCCACCCTGACTCACATAGAATCAGCCTTTGTTACTGACATAGATTGTATTATTACTGCCCCAGTGTCTCTCAGCTCATGCTGGTGGAAGCAGCGATGGTGTGTGTGTGTGTGTGTGTGTGTGTGTGTGTGTGTGTGTGTGTGTGTGATGGGAATAATACGGCAGCTTATGACAGCAGTGCAAAGGAAACTTACTCACAACCGTGCTCGGTCACACTGATTAGTTCTGCTCTATCTGCTAGTCTCTTTCTTGCCTTCTATGTTTTGTCTGTCTGAACAAAAAACAAAGATCACAGCATCATACTAATGCACCATATATTTCATATGAACATCTGTTTAGATAAGGCAATATACACAATGTTATACAGGCAAGCTGGAGAGCCGAGAAGTGAAATCTGTCTGATGTTGTGGTTATGTGTGACTGAATGACCATCCAGGCATTCTTCCTTTTCTTCTTCTTCTTCTTCTTTTCAGCCGCAGTCTGTTGTCTTACACACTGAAAACTGGAGTACACTGTCGATAACAATAGTGGGAGTGCTCTTCTCTTTCCTCGTGTCAGCCAATGTAGTGCAGTCTCATCCGCAGATGAGAATTGAAACAACACTTTACAATTTAAATAAATCACTTTAAACAACTTTTTGTACTTTTTACAGTTGCATTCAGAGTTCCAATGATGCATTCGTCCGTCTACTCATCTGGTGTCCATCTCCGTGTCCTCTCGTAGTCCTCTGCCTGGACTTCTGTTTGGCCACACAGAGCCAAACTTAGCGCTTAGATGTCCACTTCTCAAAGTGCACTTGTCAAGCTAGTCCCCAAAGTCCAACCAAGTATTCATTTTTTGTAAATAAAAGTGTATTTCCCCCCCAAAAAAGAAAGAAAATTATGTGATTATATGAAGTTGTTGTAATAATACTGGATACGTTTTAAGGCTCAGTTAATGTAAAAATGTGTCTTTATAGCATCATGAAAGCAGCAACTATTCTTAACCCAGTACCACTCGCTAAAAAACTGCCGCCTGGACTGACTCTTTAATACAAGCCCAATCCACCCCCAAAGTGTTCACCGTTCATCATGTCATTCCAGCGGGACAGTCACAGGCTCATTCACAAACAGGGGCTAACGGGGATTAATTCATATTGATGGGTACTGAATTCTAGTGCTTTCACAGAAACTGGTAGAAAAGCCATGCAATGATGAACCGAGGTGGGCGCAGGGGAGGGCGGAGACGCAGAGCACTTTCGGACAAAAAAACGTGTTCCACAGGACGTCCTGTAAAGGGGAAAGGGGCGGGGTTGCATCACAGGGGGCGGGAGGGGCGTGTCCTCAGGTCTGGTCCAACCATTCGGCTCGTTTGGGGGCTTTGCAGGTGTGTATGTCCACAGCCTCCTCACAGTCCTTACACTCCACGGCGCAGCACCATTTGAACTTGCACTCGCACTTGGTGATTTGCTTGACTCTGGTGGTGTCGTAGCCCCGCCCACAGCACATGACCTCGCAGCCGTCGGTTCCGCGTGACGTCTTGTTGCAGACCCGCCCAGCCGTGCCCAGGGAGCCTGGACAAGAGTAAAAAGAGTTAGTTTATAAAAGCTAAAAGTTATCTGAAGACAGCTTCTTTCAACTGGTCTTTTATGTTTGACTTCTTTGGTAACTGATAAATTACACATTGGTCGAGACTATAAAGAAATATTTTTGGTTTTGTAATGTTTACTTGACAAAACAAGTAATTTGAAGATGTCTAAACCAAACAATTAGTTGATTATTCAAGAAAAAAAATCAAAATCATGCCCAGCCCAAGCTGTTCCACTCGCCACTGTTCAATCAGATCTCCAACCGAGGGTTACTTTCATTGGGTTTAATGAAAAAAATGAAACATGTTCTTTGGCTACTATCCTAGCCAAAGTAACTAGAAGCTTTACAAAGTGAAACAACACAACAAGTTAACAAAACTGCAGCTCTCATGAAACGTGTCCAGTGTGGAAGTACATTTATCACACGTAAAACGAACTCTACTCAGAGCGCTTTTACACTACATGTCACATTCACCCTTTTACACACGCATTCAAACACTGTTGACAGAGGCAACTATGCAAAGTGCAAATCTCCAATCAGGATTTAACCAGTCAAGCTCATTTAAAAGGCCAGTGTCAATTTGGGGTTCAGTGTGTTGCCCAAGGACACTTCAGCATATAGACTGCAGGAGCTGGGGATCGTGTCGCCAACCTTCTGATTGGGAGGCGAATGAGCCACAGCCGCCCCTGTTGCAACTTAATCCCTCCTGTTATCCATCTAAACTCTCTTCTAATGTCACCTTTATCAAAACCGTTTTGGCCTCCCTGTCCATGTAATAGCGTGACTGGTTGTGTTTATGATGCATTCGCTTAAGGTTTACAGACTGGTAAGAGTAAGAATACCTCCCATTATTGTGACTTGGGAATGTTCAATCATTATACAGAGAGGGTATATTGGCACCATTTCAATAGCTACAATGTTAGTCTTTCGGATACAAACAAAGCTGAAAGACACCACTGAAAAAGCTGAATACATACTTTTTATTGTTAAAGATACATAATCTTGAAGATTTTCATTTAAATAAATGTCTGTTAAGTCACTATCTCTCCATGAATGAGGTAACACAATGGTGATTGGCCTTTACATTTGCAGAATTATGGACTGGGTGCTTTTCCAGTCTCTGCAAGTATTGTGCGTAAACAGTCATCTACTATGGCTGAACAAACAAAGAAAAGATCGATGACTACAGATACAACTTCAAAATAAGTAAAAGAAACAAATTTGACACTCAGATGAAGGCAAACAGTCTGAAACGGAAGGAAAATCAAGAGTTACAACCGGAGCCAACCGTGGACGTCCCATATGCGACACTGTTTGGATATCTGGGAAGTGTGCACCCGCAATTACCGTTTATCACCATGGGTGCCACCAAAGATTAAATCATCTTTAATAATGGATTTTATTCAATGTAACTTTCACAAAGTAAAGATTTCATAGATGTCAAAATTCTAGATATCTCTGAATTGTAGCTGGGATGCTGAATTTAGTTTTTTCCCTCCCTGGTCATTCAGAATTCTGGTATAAAAGATTTAATGTGAACACAATATTAATCCAAAGCATGGGCTTGTGGAAATGGTGTTTCTTGAAGACAGCTCAAATATAAATACTGAATAGAAAAACATTAGATTGTGTATTTCAAAATGTACCACTTGGTCCAGGCAAATAGAGTGAACCTGAGGATACACTATCAAAGTTGTATGTGTTGTGTTGCATTAACACACATTTCACTGACTTCAGGTTGTTTCAGGTTGTTTATCTCTCTCTATTTGGTTCTATATTTGATCTGCACTAGCCTATTATGGCGCTCACAGTTGTAGACTGTTTAGCAATGTTTATGGAGTGTTTAGCGGTCTGGCTATTACCTAATGCTGTGGCATATTGTCTGTCTTATGTGAATGTCATCCCCACAGAGATTAGTGCTGGTGTTTCGTGTGAGAAGCTCCCTGTTTGAACTGCTACCTATCACAACAAGCTGCCCGTAGAACAACAGACCCACACACACAACTATGCAGTGTTGGTAGAGTGGCCTATAGTTACACTGCCTTTCCCAAGCCACTGCTCCCTTTGAAGCCACTCTATGTGTGTGTGTGTGTGTTTGTGTGTGTGTGTGTGAGGGTTAAATGGACAGTGGAGCGTGACAGACAGACAGGCTCTCACACTCTGAGGCCCACTCTGCCCTCGAGCTACGCTTAGTTCAGACAGACAGAGAGGGAGAGACTGTGACAGACAGAAAGAAGTGATTTTTTTTTTTTAAATTAGCTGCTTGTGTCCCTAGGCTGTGGATTCCTCTGGGAAGGTGAGAATGAGGAGGAGGAGGGATGAAGGGACGGAGTGAGAGGGAGACAAAGGGAGCGAGGATGAGGAGGAACTGGACGGAGCTTCTGGGTGATGTCAAACATCCTAAAAGTTTGACAGCGATCAACCAATCAGAAAGAGTCATAACTGTTTAGGTAACATGTAAAGGTTGATCAACCCATTCTCTGACCAGGAGGTTGTGTATATGTGTGTAGATGTGTTTGTGTGTATGTTGACAGAGACTGATAGAGGTCAGGTGGTCACACAACGACCATGCCCAGAGGGTACAAGGATATTAGCTTCCACAGACATCACACGGGAGGCCTGCTGTGTTATCTGACCACCTCTACACACACACTGACATTCACACACACAAACACACTAGTCATGCATGAACATATACACAACATACACATAACATCCCTAAAACATAACACAGTCGGGGCAATCCATCACCATGCATGAGAATCTGCCACTCTGTCTTTCAGTCATGGCCACCTTCTTCTTCTTCTCCTCCTCTTTTCTGCCGTCTCACCTGCTGACTTGTCTTGTAGGCAGTAATCCGGAGAGTTCTCAAAGTAGACCAGGTCATTCTTGGTGGCCTTCCTGAAGGCTTTGTTAGCCACAGCGAAGCCCGTCCCGTCCTGGTTCATCGTCACCTCGATGGCCCCGTTGTATTTCCTCCTCAGGTAGTCGCCGGTCTTCCTGAAGTCTGACATGGCCATCCAACATGTCCGCAGCGTACATGAGCCGCTCACCCCGTGACATTTACACTCCAGCTTCATGAATCGCTTGACCGCCTAAAAAGCATAGAGAGGAGATTGAGTGAGTGTTGTATTAGTCAGTATAAATGTTGGTATCACATGTTAACATCTTAACATGCAGGGCTAAGGCAGGGATATTGTAATCATCATCAAATACCCAGTGTGCACTAATTGTACGTCGGGTGGTGTCTCGTCTTGCATGTACATTTAGGCATCATCTGCAAAGGTTTTGAGATAAACGCCTATCACTGAGAAAGTTCCCCTTAGTCCAATATGATTGAGGTCAATGTTTATTTTTATATAATAGTTGCATTAAAATTCTCTCTGCTAATGTCTTCGCAAGAAATAGTCCCAATCAAGTGAAGGGACTTTTAGTGTTGTGACAGCGGAGTCTCTGCCCGATTTAGAAATATGGGACACAATTTCTGGAAGGAGATGTAGCTGTCGAATTCTCTAATTTTGTTTCGACGCTGTGAGCACCTCTCGCAAAATACCATTTACTTGAGTTGGCATGGCGATAAAAATCTCTAACCCCATTATATATTAAGATCTGTATCTTGTAGATTTTATTTGTATAAAGGAAACCACATATGCAAGGTGCAAATGTACTTCAGTCCGTACAAGCTCAAAATGCAGCCGGGCTACCTTATCCCCTCCCCCATACCCCCGAACAGGGCAGCACTGATTTGATGAAGGTCTTACATTGAACCCTTCTTGTTTGCTTTTTTGTAGAATTAAATCAGATTGATCACTGATACACATAATCACAGATTACAATTAGTTTAATATTCAACCTGTAAGCCTGCTGGCCACACTAGCGCCATTCTTTATTCCTCTCTAAGCAGACAAGTAAATATCTGTTAATAAATAGTGCCCACAGTCTAGTGAGTTAAAAGTTCAAGTTATAATGATGATTTTCAGTTAAACAGTTTTAAAAAAGTCTGTTAAGTCATTATCTTTTGCAGATTGAGTCAAAACAGTGGCAACACCGCGTATGGTCCAATGATGAAGGTGCTTGCGTTAGCAGTATTCTGTGTTCAGTTTCACAAAGTACACTTTGTGTCGACATTCCTTGGAAAAGAACATAGACTGTATAAAAAGATGGACGACATGACCGCTCCCTAAGAGTGAAGCCAAAACATTTGGAGCGCCCCCTGGTGACTGGCTGCAGTATAGGTCATAAAGCCCACCTCCTCTATTTAACAGATGGGACATGAGTCAAACTATAAAATCAAAATACATGCCAAATCCATTTTTCTCAAACATAGTTTCTGTTGTCTAGTTTTAATTAGTTATTTGATGCTGTAAAAAGGATGATTGACAGCTCTGTTGACAAATACGGCTCCTGCAGCAGATCTGTTCCGGATTAGCAGAGTAGAGGAGGAATGGCGAGAGGAGACGTAACTGAAACAATCACTACAGTCTTTGAAGTTTCCATATCTGTGAACGTCTGCTTCAGGCCAACACAAGACGTTGTTCTGCTGTTAAATAGCTGATGTGCGGTTCCACCCACCGATCTCTACTGCGCAACTCTGGCTCCAAATGACGTCACCATTGCAAGATGGCAGCTCCCGTCACGGTGGCTATTTTTGCTTCAATTTCGTACAATTAGAGCAGATGGAAAAGCTTTGCCATTTATATATACTGTCATTACTAGCGGCATCCATCACCCAGCAGTAGTTGGCTGCTGTGTTGCTAATGTTGCTCATCGCCATAGGAGATGCCCAACACAACAAAACTGAGACCTCCAGCTTGTTACATTTATATTTCAAGGCAGTTGCGTTAAAGAGGGTCAAAAACAGAGCCAATAAACAATTTTTAGATTTTCAGATTTTTAACCTGAAGAGATAATTACAGATCGATCGAATATGTAATGTTTTCCCACATTAGAAGAATAGTTTGAATTTTTAATTAAAAGTTGCTGCCTAAACTCTGTTTAAAATCCATATCAGTAAGGATGCTGGTGGATTGGCCAGACCTGATCTGGAGATGGTCTGGCTTTCATTTAGATTGGATTCCAAATTTGCCATGAAATAAAATCCATCTAAGCAGCCAAACATAGAGTTTCAATCATTAAGCGTATGGAATTAAGATAAGATGCTTTCAAGTGCATATATGCTCCAAGATATAGATATATTAAAACTAGAGTAAATGAAGCTAGATATACCACGCAAGAAAATATGTGTCTTACTGTTCTGCCGCAGCGGTTGTTGTGTAGGTTCATCAGCGCCCGTGCGTCTCGGACCGTCCTCTCTTTGGCATCTATGAAGGCTTTGGCAAACTTTATCCCATAGTTGATGTTATCACTACATCCCCCCCAGTCGAACTCTCCTTTCTCATCACTCGACCGTCCACGTTTGTGCGGGTCGCAGTTACACATCTTCAGCTCCCCCTGGCTGCAGGCACGTGTGAGTGCATACACCACTCCTGCTGAAGAGATGGCGTAGACGAACGCTGCTTCACGACTGCCTGAGAAAGAAAGAGAAAGTAGAGTTTAATATAAGACTATTTTGTTGGATACAGGAATTGCAGTTGCTTATATCCTACAAAACAGTAGAGTCAGAAGACCTTGTGAATCCATAATGTTAATATGAGCACAGATACCCATAATTCCATGAGCAGGCCTGGGTGTGATCCATCAGGACATTAAGGTGCAGCTGACGGGAGCATATCAGGCCCGATGTGGAGTATAGCACAGCTCTGTTTAAATATTATCATGGAAATAATCCTAGCAGCGGGGCTCTCCTCTGCTCACATAAATTGTTTAAATAAAGACACAGTGATACCCCATTAATCAGCGCCAGGTTACGTCATGACTTTGTTCCTTACGACTTATCCATTCTGTGGCCAAAGACATGCAGAGAATAAGATGCAGAGTTTGCTCACAGCTGCTTGTAGTGACTATGGAAATAAATGCCCCAATAACAACAAGTGGCCCCTGAAGATCCTTGGAAAGCAATGCTTGGGAATGTGACAAATCATCCAAAGAACTCCAGCTATTTTTGTATCACATTTAATGAGGCTAGTTTTATCTTGAATCAAAATCCTAATCATGCTCCCCCAGATGTTAAACTCTTTTTACTTAATCTTTCCTGAAGCAAAGCTCGGTATAACACAATATCTCTTCACGTAATGGGCAGCCTGCTGCGTAATTCTCTGAGCACGTGCAGCTCCCAGGGGGATAAACCATTAGGGCCTGTGTCCACTAATTGTGTCCTTTTGCGCTGGCAGCACCCACAACCTCAATTTCAGAGCTCTTCTCACTGGCGCTTACTGTTGCTAGGTTCAAAAAGTTGTCTGGCAGCACTTCCGCTTCCCTTGGTAGTGACCGTTAAGTCTGTTTTAAACGGCTCTGTACGCTTAATATTTGCTTCTATTCAAGAGCATTTTAAAAAGGAAACAAAAACAATGGAAAGGAATCTTGTTCTGGCATTAGCAGCAGCTCTACACCTGGAAATTGTAACCTTGAAAAAGCGAAATTAGCTTGACCTCCACCATTGTTGTTGACAAAGTTGATATCTGAAGTCCCACCCCTTCTTGATTTTTATTGGTCGATGAGGAAGAAGTGACATTGACTAGCACGGCGGTGTTCCAAAGGTTGAACTATTTTCAAGAGAGAGCTGTGAGCACAGCGACAAAAAACAGCTAATGCCGAGAGCGTTTTTGTGCTGAGGACGCTGAACTGGTTGGTTTTGTATCGATAATAGGCACTGCCAGCGCAAAAAGCGCCGTAAGTGGACACAGGCCCTTAAATAAGACCCTTTCCACATAAGATGTGTTTTTTCAGGGTGACATATCAGATGCATCCGATGCCCACACATTAAAAATATTTAAAGTTTTGAGTTTAGGCCATAGCAGCCAGCCCGAGCTTCTATTCTATTCCTACACAGGGCGGAGAAAAGCTCTTAATTTAGTTAAACTGTGACCTGAAGCATCTTTGTATTGCTCTGCAGCACTGCCAACATGGGTAATCACATAGCAGCACAGTGACTGAATGCATCGTAGCTGCAGTCTTCTGACACAGAAAAGGGGTGGACGCTGCTGTTCTGTGGATGTGCTGCTTTTGCCACTCAGCCTGCGCATACAGGATGTCTTACTTTTAATCTTATTTTATATCAGGTAGGCAAGCAGTTGCATGTTAACTCTTTTGAACTATTTTTGCTTCTGACCATGCTTGTACACATAATTTATCAAAACATGAAGTTCCTTTCACAGAAATGTTTGGATGATGTCGCAAACTATTCCATAACTTCTGAAATGTCTTGGAGTTGTTTAAAAAGGTTTGAATGAAAGAGACTACAATCAGAAAAGTAACTGATGTCCTGCCGAACATAACCGACAAAGGATGGGACGCTGCTGTATCTGAAAAACAAGATATGCTTCTCTCCCTCTGCAAACCAGCCAGGGCCAGAAGCGTGCGATCCAACCTGCGCGCTCTGTATTCGCTGGAATGTCTGATTCCATCTTTGGGGTGAGGAGAAGGGGGCAGCGGGTGCTTTGGAGGGGGATGAGTGTGGGGGAGGATGGAGGAGGGCATTGCTGGTCATCGTTCAAACCTGCGCTGTTTGTCTGACAGTGAGAATATCTCTCTAAATATTTACATCTACATTACTGTTTATTCATTTCCAACACACACACACACACATGCTCGCGCAGCCTGTATCTCCATATCAGCTCCTTTTTTCCATGCACCGTTGGCCCCCACACATGCTTAGGATAGAAGAGGGAGTGACGTCATACTAAGTCTGTGGAGACAGGCGTCTTATTTTGTGCAACCTGAGCCCAGATACACTACAATTAAATGTTTTAAATAAAGCCTTGTTCGTTGCTCAAACAGAAATAGAGCCAAGAGAGGCTAAAATCCACGACGACTAACCCCTAAAATGTAGCATCATAGAGTGATTCCTTTTACAGGTTGCATTGCATGCAGGTGCACCACTGTGTCCATACTATGCAGCAGTAATGATCAGCAAAATAATGCGTGGACAGCTCATACAACAGTCATCATTTCATGTTGCATGCAAAATAAGCAGCTTAATTCCAGGCACAAAAGTAGATTTACTATCTGGTGACTTCCCTGACGAGCTCCTGTCCCTGTGATGTTCATGAATCATCAGTTAGAAAACTCTTCCAAAAGAAGAATTATCACACATTGGTGGCAAGCATAGTTATGCATGTTGACATACATGCATGCATATATGTATATAAATGTCAAGTTTCTGTTAGAGGTCTGGCAGGAGTGCAAAAACAAAAATAACGATAAGCTCAGGTCTTGAAGCCTGTGTGTTTATTGATGAGGCGTAAGGCCCTACAACAGTCCATTAGCGACTATAAACACGGAGCGCCAGCATACGTGAGCACGAGAAGGAAATAGCAGAGAAAGAGCAGAGCAAGGGGAGAAGGAGAAGAAGAGAGAGATAAGGCGGTAAAAGTGAAGAAGGAGAGTGAGAACGAGGAGCGAGATAGTAGCAGATAGGAACAGGCCAACATGTAGACACACACATGGACTTACTCCGCAGCAAGACACGTCCAAACACGGTGTGGTCGCGGTCCAGCGTGCTGCAGTTCCAGCGATGGTGCCTGAACTGGTGCTGGCACTCTCGGATCCACTCCTTGGTGCCCTCGCCGATGGCCTGCATGATGTCCGGGTGGCGCTGGCACAGTTGCCGCTGCTTGTTCACCAAGCCGGGGATGTTGTCGCAGATGACACGGGCGCCGAGTGCACCGATGTACCTGCAGAAAACACGAGGGAACATTTGAGCAACTTGAACTAAATCCTCGCTTACATCGTTTCGAATGATTCATATTTGGGGTACAGCTATGATTTATGATAGATTGTGATTTACTGGAACACATAGCCAGCCTCATATGTCTTTAAGTTGGTGAGTGTCGTTAAGGAGAGCTGCAGTAACAGTCCTCAGTCAGAGTTCACTACACTTAACAGTTTAAGGTTTGCGAGCCGGAGGGGAGTGGAAACCATTTACTCCGCTCTCCAAATAAATAAGCACTTAACCTCTCCCCACATGACCCGTGTGTGTATCTGTGTTTAAATGTCCCCCAACGGGATAGTTGAAATCGTGTCGTCACAAATCAGAGCACCAAGTCTGGGGCCTCCAATAACCCTGTCAAACTAAGACCCCATTTACTCCTCTCTGTCTTCTGCCTGCTCGCTCTCACTCTCGTCTTACTCAGAGATCTCCTGTGTGCTTCTTCCAATCTTTCTCCCTGCTGTAATAAAAACAACTCTTACGGTATCCTTTCAATATAAATGCTGTACTGAAATAAACTCTAAACCCAATAACGTGCCCTCTATGTGCGTGCGCAGCTCGGTGGCTGCAGGGCTGCTTCGGGTCAGCAAAGGGGAGGTCGGGGAGCGTGTAGCTGTGTGGTCGAGTTTTTTACGAGGCCAGGTTAGAGGATGGAGACTCTCTGCTCTGCTCCCCAGAGTGGGATTAGAGGAGAGGTATAAGAACAGAGAGTGCTCATCAAAGGAAAGAGCCAGAGCAGCAGTTCACACTTAACTCTCTCTGAGAGTCGGGAGGACTTGTGGACTTTATAGGACAGTAAATCACTATCCACAGGTCTAAAACAACATGCTGTAAAGCCTGTGGCTCTACTGTGAATCATAGGAGACACACAAGACAGAGGCAATTAGGGAAGACTTCTGATGACGCAGCAACAACTACTCATATATTGTATCAGTCTTTTTTTCAAGCTTTATTTGATCGTACAAAACCCAAAACAATAATAATAATCTGATCATTTTCTTTAGCTTGAGCATCAATATGTTCTTTAACTTAAGTCCTAGGATTTTTCTAATAAATGTGCAGTTACTAACTGACTTAATGCTCTTCAAAATCATTGTTTAAGTCATGTACTAAAATGGAACTGGGCCATAAAAACACAAGTCAATTTTGGCACAAACATACACCCTAGTGTTCCCGTTCAGACTCTTTGACAAAACAATAGAAACTGTAACCCCTCTTTATATACTTGCTGTCATGATAATAAAATGCATCTGTTAACATGTATTAGAATTACATCATACATGCTTTTCCATGTTTCGACAGAGGCTGAAACATCCGCAGTCTTCCCTGCGACCCTCCCTGCTGAGGCGTAAGATCTGTGCACATCATCACCGACTGTACACCCACAGAAACCTGACAAACAGTCAAATACTGTATCTGCTGCACTGAAATCCCCTCAAAGCCAATAATGCCCAGCTAAAGCCTCCACGCACACTCTTCCCACTACTCCCCATAACTGCTTTTAATCTACACAAACTATTAGGCATTCCATCACCCCCATACCCGCCCACACACAGACACTTCTCCTATAAACACACTCTCACACGCGGACATGTTCACGTATGTTACTGCGCAGGCTATGAGACATTTTTTCACCCCTCACCTATGCTCTACATGGCTGGTTTTGGGGTATTTTAGTGAAGTTGTATTTGTGTGTGCGTGTGTATGTGTGGTACCTGGCGAATTAATGACTGCTCTGCCTTGTTGAATGCAGCCTCCAGCTGAGCTGAACACGCGCTCAGCCAACAGCGCCGACATAAATTACGTTTATCGCTCCATTATTATTGCTCAATATGGCAGGCCAACAAACTGACGGAGAAAACGCATTTTAGAGACACAATCCTGAAGACGCTTCAGGCTCACCAACTCGTAATTTAGCTTATTTTCGCTATTAATGCTCCAATGATTTTAAATATATATTTTTTTACTTTAATTTAATTAGAACAGAAAAACATATAAAGAGTTTTTCTTTGCAGTCATAAAAATCAGAAGGCAACGCACCCATCCGAGACGAATAATAACCTCTGAAACTGTTTTAATGAACCACAGTGCGTTTAGATTATTTACCGCAAAAACACAAACTGGAGAAAGACTTGAGAAACGCGCTGTAAATGTAGTGATTAATTGGAGCGGGATTTTGCTCTTGGAAAAGGGTTATTAAACTAATAATAATAAGTTAAATTCGATGACAGTTTAAGTTCCTAACGAAAACCCCAAAGCTCGGCAGTAATCCCAGCTCCGATTCGAATGATTAAAATCACTGATTAATGTTTAAATAGTGATGCATTCACTTACCGCACATTAACTGTTACCCCTGCCTTAATCAACATAGTAACAATAATAATAATAATAATAATAATAATAATAATAATAATAATAATAATAATATACGGCTAATAATAATAATATACACATTAATCTCTCATAAATCACAAAGGCCTCTAAGTGTGATGGATGCAGACAGTGAACTCACCACCATGAGGAGTCCACCCGGGGCGTCACCAGCAGCAGCAGCAACACACACGCGCAGTAAATCCTCGAGCTGGCACCGGGGTTTTGGCATGAAGAAGACCGGGATGAGGGTCTGGCTCTCGGCGAACCACAGCTCCGAACCCGGGCTGCCCGAAGGCTCAGAATCCTGTTTAACCCCAGCATGGCTCTGCGCGCAATTTTAACCACCAAAAGTTTCCCCCACCCCGAAAAAATATCAGATTTCAGATGAAAATTTCCAACTTTAACAGACAGGGTTTGATGTGCAGTGGGTCAGCAGGTGGGCCTCATTATCCAGTGTGGATCCATATTAAGCGCGCGACTGTCAGGGGTGTGAGGAGCGCCTTTTCGGTGCCATGTGCGCACCAGACTCTGCGCTGAGCACCTCTGTCTGCCGACAGGAGATTTACCTGACGAGACGAGCAACAAGTGTTTGCTTCTTCCACCTCTCTTGTCAGCTCCGCAAACACTTATCCTTATTCTTGTTGTCTTAGATTAAAGGCAGAAATAGGATCCGAATCACAGCTGGAGCAGAAGGTTGGCGGATGCGAGACGCGCTGTGTGACTGTGCTGGGTCGGATGCTCGCGCCGGACCTCTCCTTTATCAGTGCGCTGTGGACAGAGTCAGAGCTGGGAGGGGGAGAGAGAGAGAGAGGGAGAGATGAGGGAGGGCTTGTTGCTGACAGCTCCTCTTTCGCCCATTGGGCAGATGCAGAGGTTACAGAGTTTGACTAGGAAGGAGATATTAAAGAGGGATGGATGGAGAGAGGTGCGCTCGCTTTGGTGCGTGTTGGAGGAGTGAGGGGTGAATGATGCTGGAGTTTATGTTACCACAGGCAGAAAACACCTACTGCACCCTGTTTTACTACCCAGTAAAACCAGATAATTAAATCACGAGAAATAATCACAACACTTTAACCACCATTTTGACCATTTTGAAATGCAGCAAAATAAAATAATTTACATGTAAATAATGAGAGAGGTTATGCCCTGTATACATGCAACACTATGTTGGAAATGCTAATTCCTACAGTAAAGATATACTAAATCCGAGTGTATCCGTTTTTCACATATACATTATTTGTGGTAACATCTATTGTGTTACATATATTGTAGTGTCTGTTACATGCATTTTAATTAATTATAATCAACACTATTTTTTTCAGTGTATACCTGATTGTACTCCTACTCCTCCTCATGCCTGTTCCTCACATATTTCCCTCATAACCTCGGCTAAATCTGGCACACCTACATTCAATTCCTATGAATAAAGTGTGCTGTTCTCAATGTTCTCGATAATGTATTAAATTATTAAATGTATTAATCTTATTTATGAATAGTTATTAAGTACTCATCCATGCAGAATGCACCACCAGAGCTCAGCAGAAATGAAAGTCAGAGAAAAAAGCGGGGAATGTGGGACGGGGAGAACAGAGCCAGAAATCGGCCAGTGGAACAGCACTATGGCTTAAATATGAACCACATGTGTAAGAAAGAGAGAGTGCTGAGACAGCGCTCAAATAAAGCACAGGCACACACACACACATTGTACATAGTCCCTGGAGAGCCACCATCCTTACCTCTGTTCCCATGCGTGTGTGTTCTCATCGTCAGGTTGTCTTTATGCGTGGCAGTGAGCTGTTGTCAATCATCAGAATCTCTGATTCTCCTCTTTGACCTTGAATGGCTCCTGACAGATTGAAATGCCTCCTGACACATTAAAACCTACGTTCAAGCATTCAAGAACCTTTCACCAACTCTAAAACGACTGTTTGACTTCTTTACAGGCTGGATGCCTTCACACAGTTTTTACCAGCGTAGACTTGGACTTCTCCGGGGAAGTTGTGATATTGGATTACTTGATTCAGCTGACCTAGTAGTGTTAGCAAACAAGTAAACAAATCAGGAAAATCCCTATTGGAATTGAACCTATTAGAGTTAGCTTTAGCTGCCGCGAACTGTTATTTCATCAAAAGCTTAAGAAAACAGTTCTAGTGTTTATGCCAAAGCTGCAGTTGAAGCTAAGCTCCTTTAAGAGACGTTTATATTTCTGCTTACAGCTCCAGCAGGCAGGCTGCTGTCAGAATGAGACAAACAAACACCCTTTCAAATGTTTTCAGAGACAGGCACATGCACTACGCACAGACTGGAGAGGGTACAGGTTTGCGAGAGGCCGCGAGGTGAGGCAAAGAAGCTAAGCTGTGGTGAATATTTGCGCGCCGCAGCTTAGCTCACAATTTTCTGCTAAATCAAAAGGAATTAGGGAAGCACAAACACGGCTGAGTTATGCTCCCTCTCGTGGGGCTGGAGTTGGAACAGGCTTTCTCTCGCTCTCTCTCTACAGCCTGTGAACTTGACCCCAGCTTTCTCCTCATAAACAATAACAGAGTCGAGCGCCTTCTTGTCAGATGGAGGAAAAGTTTGCCCTGATGTACAAAGTCCAATCTGGCAGCCATCTCCTCAGAGGAAAAGTACTGACAGGAGTTGCTGCATTCGAATGCTGCACTGGGGTGAAGGAGGGATAAAAGTGAGATTTACAGAGGCAGCGGTTTTCCACTAATCCAATTGATTTCTGTGTTGATACATTATAATCACTCAGGATTATTTCTGAGAGGAAAGTTGCATGGAGAAAAAAGGCTGAATGAACGAGCCAGAGGCATGCACTCAAGGTGGAAGAGTTGGACTAATGGCCCAGTAATGTGTCCCCTGTGGGGGTTATGCTGTGGGCTGTCACCAGTCAGGCAGGCCAGGGATGAGCTCAGCGTGTATTCCCATCCCCTGGCAGGCTGGAACAGGGAGGACAGCCTGTTGTCGGAGCTGGACCAGTGCCCATACTGATGGGACACACGGGCAGACTTAACACTGAGGGGACATGAACAAGGGACAGGTGGAGGAAGGACAAAGACAAAAAGGAGATCAGGTGAAGCAAGTTTAGGAAAGATGTGGAGCCTTAATGTATCCAACATCATTTCATGAGGACAGAAGGTGCTTCCGATCATACTTCCTGTCCTAAACAATGAGTGAAGACCGGGGTCATTGTCGAAAGAATCAGGGGTCACTCTTGGTTGGGTCCTCAGTGTAAAAGTTTGATTCTCTGCATGCCAAGCGCTGTCCCCCAACCTCCTTTCTTTTTTCCCTGAAAGTTTCCATGATAAATATTTCAACTTAATTCTTGCTGGAAGGCTTACTGCAGATGGGTCTAATCCTCTCATAATATCTGCTTGTTAAGTAGCTGTGAGGATAAAAGACCCAGGCCTGAGTGGCTGTTTAAATAATCATCAGCTGAAAATCCAAAAGCATTATCTGTAAAGCTAATGAAAGGTCAGAATACAACACAGACCCTAAAAATACACCGTCCTCCAGGGACACACAAGCCACAATATGCGTGTGAATGTGTGCGCGCACCATTGAACTAGATCTGTGATAATTTATTGTCCTGTAAATATAGATCTGCCGACAGAGATGAGCTGCCTTCAACAAACACAGCGCCGCTGGAACTCCACAAGCTTGTGAAACGTTTGGCTGGCAATCAAAGAAGGTGTCGGGGGCCGGGTGTCAACCACCTTCCACGGATGTTAGGGGTGCAACGAAAGGTACTGCATGTACACCGAGAGAAAGTTTGAGCTGATGCAAAATGCTCACACACATCCACAACTGCTGCTACAGTATGTTCTCTTACATTCCCCCCATCATGAATAGATTTTATAGCTTCTGCATGTGAACACACTAAGTGTACTTAAATGTGATGGTGATAACTCTATTATAGAATGTTTACCGGGTTGCAGGAGGATGCCGTCATGCTGGACAAATTCAGAGTATGCGCTCACATGAACGCACACACACGTAGACGCGCACGCAGAATGTGACTGTAGAGCAGGTGATGCGGATGACATCAAAGGGAAATCCGGGGCAGCATGGCCTCTTTGACGTGCAACACATCTCAGACACTTCTTAGGAAAAACCGAGCATGCTTCACTGGCAATACAAAGACAATGATACACAGTGACACAGTCACACAGACAGAAATACTCAGGCAGACATCATTCATATTTAAGGGATAGACTCTGATAAACAAAGTCCAACTGCTTTCATTCGCTTTTACTCTTAAAATATTTCAGAGATGAAATGTTAAAATTGAAATGTACCTCTATGGATGCCGGTCATCTGTACAGCACAGTGTCTCCTTGCTCCCTCTTGGTGGAACTGAGTTTGTGCTGAGTAGTTTCCTGTTTTAGCAGGGAACTGTCTGTGTGGCGTACACAGCTGGTCACATGGTGGCTAGCTGAGGTAGCATAGTCAAGCCTGAATCAGTGAATTGACCTCTGAAACAGCGTCCGCCTTTACTTTTTCATACACAGAATAAGAGCCCTGCTTTAATTCAAGACCGAAACATTTGGGAGAGCAGTTACTCGTGTGTTAACGTATAAGAGCGTGTGAGTAATTTCTTCAGGAGTTGAGGAAAAAGTGTAATTAAGTCATTGTAATTAGTCCTTGCCAGGTATATTTGTCATGTTGGAAGCCACAGCAGAAAATTAAAGACACAAACACACATGCAAAATCTGATTCCCACAAGGTTTACAATTTTTGGATTTAAATATAGGGAGGGGGTTTTGTGTAAGCACTTTTGTGTTTATGAGTGTGTGCAAATGCAGATGAAAGCAGAAATGAGAGTTATATGTGTCAGAGTTGCTACTTGTAATCATTGCTGTCTGTCAGCAAACTAATGCCATAATGCCATGCTGTCAAAAACTGTTGACTGACAACATGAGACTCAAAGCAAAGACATAGCCATGCACGTACAGAGAGCATTAATGGTCTGCAGTAAATACACGCCATGTCTTCAGGCGTGGATCGGGGGTCCATAGTTTGTGACATTTAATTTCAATTTCAATGCATTTCATATTTGGTACAGCCACACCTCCTTCCCCTTTTGGGAGTTGTGAAGTGTTGGACTTCACCCTGGGTCTTCCCTGGATAAATTAGTCTCATGATATATTATATATTATATGATTTGATCCCATTCTGTGAACTGTCAGGTGGAGATTTCTATTGTGGAAGCTTGAAATAGAAAACAAAGTATTGGGAGGGAGACTCATGACAAGGTTGCAGCTCCATCTCTGAATATCTCATTTTCTTTTTGTAAAAGGGGGTCATCATTAAACTTTCCAATGTGGAAATTTCTTTACGTAACAGTTCACCTAAATATTTCAGTGTAGTCTGGTCCCATTTTGAGGAAAATTTACTTGCTGATGTTTAGGTGAAGTAAAGTTTAAATCTGGGTCTAATGAACATTAAGTTTATGTCCTGCATATATACCCAAAATATCCAAAAGCTTCAACAGTCCAGTAAATAAGTCTGAAGGTTCAATTGCCACATCATCAGCATACAACTCAATCCTGTGTTTTTCCCCAGTTATTGTGATGTCTGTTATGCTGTTAGTCCATCTCAACCTGTTTCATTTTCAACAAAAATATAAGGGGCTTTTAACGTTTGCTTGCTTTTTATTATAAATTGTAAATCTCCTTACACTTCACAGTTTTTCCCATTTAAACTGAAAATAGTTGAAGAGCATAAAGTAAGACTTGTTTTTGGAAATATGTGGTTAAAAAGGACTGTATGACATGCTTTCATAATTTGCTTGATTTAGAACAAGAGGAAGATCATTGGTGAAGGAGAAAAGTATTGGCCCCAAACAGCTTCCCTGTGGTACACCACATTATCACTCTTTTAGATTTGAAAAACTACCGCACTTAAAAACTATTTATGCTCCAATTCACCAAAAGCAGAGCTGATGTTTAGTAACGATACTCCCATTAATTTATTATTGTCAATATATTTAAGGCAGTCATCTGTAAGTCATCGAATGCTGTTCCTGTCGAGCGCCACTATCAACAGCCACACTGAAAGTCAGTAGTTAAAAACCATCATTTAAAAGAAACATCTTTCCAGCAGTTGGCAGCAGACTGATTGGCCAAACATTGACTGTTTGCACCACTAAATCCCTCTCCTGCATTTTTCAGGACAGGAATAACCTTTGCCTCACTCTTACACTACATGTTGCCTTCACCATTTCACACAGCCTCAACTGATGGCAGAGCCTGCAAAGTAACAATCTGCCCATCAGGCTCTAACTAACCACATTCACACACATTCACACAGCAATGGCTATGCCCTCAGGTGCAATTTGGGGTTCAGTGTCTTGCCCAAAGAGACTTTGACATGTAGACTGCAGGTGATCGAACTGCCCACCTTCTGATTGAGGGATGACCCACTCTACCACTTAGCCACATCCATCCCTAGCTGAAGATGAGGCAAATATGTCCAGTCAAACAACACGCCACCAATTTTAAGAGCTTTCCATCGAGATTATGCTAATGATAAATATCTAAATAATTAATAACCTTTTTCCTCACTGAACGTCTCAGCCTAGACTCTATTGTGCTGGTTTTATGAGCCCTTTGTGACCTGTAATGAGGGTGGCATAGACCTTGTGGTTGTGGCTTTAAGTATCCTGCTGTGGATATTCTGTGAGCATTCACACCGTGTGATTGACGTCGCAGTGTGTAGTGAAAGTTGTATGGGCTACCTGGTGTTTAAGGTAGAATTCCTCAGTGTGGGCCATTACGGCCCTTTGGCAAAAGTCTTTGTGGTGAGGGCTCGAAGTTGTAGAAAAGGTCCCTCCACGCCCTGAGTGATGAGAGCAGGGTTTAACCGGCTGCAGGTGCGCTCAAGACAGGCGAGTAGGGCCTTTGAAGTAGAAGCCAACTGGGACCCCAGCCCATCTCTGACCAGCAGCCAGCACAGACACATTCGCTTTCAATTAACACTCTCCCTTCTTGCCCAATCGCTGCTCTTTTTCTCTCTGATCTTTTTCAATACTCATCTATGTGACTGTTCAGAAGACAACAGCTGAAAAGCTGCTGTGCAGTAATATAATATGCCATTTGTCGTTAATAGTAATGAGCTGATAAATTCACTGCAATCACGATGCCAGGATTATTTTTCAGAGGTTTTTTGACCATCGATGTGCCTGTTTTTTCTCAGCCTGTGTGAGAGAAAGTGTGCGCTCAGTTCTTACTTCACCTCTCTCTTAGGCCTCTTGATACGTCTCAGGGCCAGGCCGAGCATCCAGAGAACTGTGAGTCCTCAGACCTCTGACACCCTGATCTATTGTTTCTCATTTATCTTTCTCTTATGAAATCCCAGATATGCTCTCTCTCATGCCCTGCCATCTGAACACATCCTGCCTCTAGTACTGCTAAACAAGCTAGAAAGCCATACCAGCAGTATAATTTCAAGATATTGCGAACGCTTTTGCGGGTCATTGGCTGCTTTTATTTGATTGTATTTTCACACACGTGTGTATGTCAGCATGCATGCACACATCTCATTAAAGAGAGTGAAAAAGAGAAATAAATGGCTGTTTCGATGGTAAGCTCCCTGGAGGCAGCTACATCTGGCTCCTGTTAGCCACAAGCGTATAAAAATCAAATGTGGTTTTGTCCTAGGCATTCTGCACTAAAGACACCCCCCCCAACCAAAAACACACACACACACACACACACTGGGAGGTACGACTCCAGCATGGTGGTCACCCCCACCAGTCCCAGTCTCTCCAGTACCAACCAGAGTGAACTCTGCAGACATCAAGGGGCTCAGACAGGGACTAGTACTGCTGGCACAAACACTAACAACAACCCATACACTGACTCTATACAAAATATGAAACCCTTAAAACCCTGTGGATACCTGTCTGCAGGGCCTCTGCTCATATGTCTGAGTGAGAGTGGGGGATGTTAATAACAAAGTAAAAAGTAGACCTCGTAGGTTATTTTGTGACAGAAAAATAACCACAGAAATAACAGTATTTTTTAGTACATTTTACAATACAGAAATCACACTTTATTTTCAAATTAAAACAAGTTTACTTTAAGTATTTCACTTGCAATTATTCCATCTTTGACGCTAAAACGTGTTTGATTTACTGAAAAAGTTAGTAGAGTAACAGAAGAATTATTTTGATAATTAATTAATAATTAACAGTAGGCTTACTAAGAATCTATAGTCATGCTAGCTAGCAGCACTGTGACGCTGTGCTTCAAATGAAATGCTAACACAGGCGAGCTAGCATGCTCAGAATGCTAGCATTATGATTGTAAAGCAATATCAAGTTTATACCATGTTTTGTACAGCTAAGTTTAGCATGCTAACATTAGCTTATTAGCAATAAACATGTACAATGTGGGCAGATGAAAATGTAGTTAGTTTTCAAGTTATTTGGTTGTAAAGTCAAGTATTGGACACATAGCGGCATGCTAGCATAAACATGCAACAATTCATTTATCACAGATTTATTGAGGAAATGAGAAAAAGCAAACAGACACAAAATGATGTTTTTTTTCCTCAGTGACTTGCACCTCTGACACGACTCCCTGTGTACATGCTCTATGACACACTTTGAAATTATGTTAATCTGTGCTACTGTTCTCAACAGGGATTCTCCAATGAGTTCATCAACAGGATGTAAGAGAGAGTTTAAATACAACATAAACAGACACTCATGGACAAACAAGTGATTAGACTACATGCTACATGCCAGACGTCCAAACAAATCAGCGTTCACTCGGTGACGCATGGCCGCGCAATGCTTCGCTGTGATGCTGACTCATTGATTTGAAGAGTCATCCTCATCGTTCCTGGTGATAGTGAGATCACTGACACACGCTTGAACCATGTGCTCTCGTGTCTTAGTGTGTCATCACTGTGTAATTGGTTTAGCAGTAAACAACAGCATTAGAAAGCGGAGGGGTAAGTTAATTTACAAGGCTGCCGCATCTTTTCACCCACAGAGACTGAAGTTTAACCTAGTTTCTTTAATTTTCTGGGGGTCAGATGGCGTCTAGATGTCACTGAGGTCAAAGTCAGCTCATCCTGTGTGTTCCTCGGAGCCCGGCAGGCATGTCTGAAAGACTGTAGCCCTGTGAGTCTGTCTCTGGCCTTCAATTTCCTGCCATGTTAAACCCCGGACTGAACATCTATCTTGATTTCATCTTGGGTGGGATGGACAGCACTCCAATAATTTTTGTTTTATCAATTTCCCTATGTAATGTCGGAGTAATATCACCAGTATGCACACATGGTGGTTCAGAGCTTTGAAAAGACAGAACTAGTGCTCACTCAAAGTGTACGTGGTTTTGTCATGAATGTTTGAGCATTAGCATCATCTAATGCTTTTGTTGAACACACTGCCCTGCATGTGCGATACAGTGACACCAGTTTAATCCATATAAAGCCTTTGTGATTGCCAAGCTGATGTCAAAAAGCAGCTAGAGACTGTCGGCATCTAAAGAAAACATTTTCTTGGTGGAGCACACTCGATTTCACGCCATATTTTAACAATAGTTGTGTTGTGGCCGGCAGAAGCAGGCCAGTAAAAGCTGGCAGGTCCTTGGCAGCGTGCTGGCACTCATCCTGGACTGTCAGAGTGAAATGTTGCCCTTATGTCAGCTCTCAGTAAACTCCACTATCTCTGACTGTGATGGCGGGGCCCTCTCGTGGTCTCTGGAGATCTGACTCAACCCAAGATAGACCGGGGCTTAGATCAGCCTCTGGACGGCTTTCAGGACCTGGAAGCATCGCCGGGCTTGTTGCTGCCAGGTTTCAGTGCAGGGTGAGGATCAGAGAGCTTTAGGACGGCTTTTTTCACCTTGTTGCAACACACTTCAGGCAGTGATGGAAGAAGTACTCATCTTTTACATGAGGAAAGTAGCAAAACAGAAATATGTGAACGCGCCATTAAAAGGCAAAGTCCTGCATCTAAACTCGAACTACAGTCAGAGTTCTTATAGTTCAGTCAATCTAACTCAAAACAGGGGTCAGCCCAGGAGAAATTGCAATAGTAATGTTTGATAGTTTTAATTAGTCCAAATACCCCCTCGCATCATATATTTAAAGTACACCGTCTGGGAATTAGTAGAACGTGTGTTTTTCAAGGTCAAAAGCAAAGTTTTGACCTTTTAGAGTGACACAGTCAGGGTCGATGTACACCTAGCCATCATATCTGGTGTCTTTTCCTAGATTTTGGGGGTCAATCTTTCCAATAAAACACGTTTCCAGAGGATATTCTAATGTCTTATACCTGTATTTGGGGTTATACTACCCCAACACACAATTTTTAGTAATATTTTCCACTTCTACTTTTCCAGTTTGTGCCACTCTGCTCCTATGGGTGTATCCACATCTAAACTGGGTATAAATTGGCTAGGTATTATTAGCTATTATAGGCTGATAAACTTGAAATTTATTGTCACAACGTTACACAGTCATTGGGATGTTTAGCACCATAAAAATGACAGTGACTGTCAGTGACGTCAGGTGAACAAACAATGTAATAGTGACACTTTTTCGAAACTTCCTAAACCTCCAGCCCTGTTAGGCATGTCTTTACTGCAATACCTTGTTACCTATCAGCTGAAATATACACGTATATTGATATTTCTGCAATAAACTGATATCGGCTGATATAGAAGCCTGGCCGATTAAGCTCTACAATGCAATGTAAGAGCATATTATATGTTTTTATGTGAAACCAGTAACATTTATTATCAAAATAAGTAAGAAAACGATACAATATTTCTCTCAAAAGTGTAAAGTTAAAAATACAATATTAAGGGAATATGTGAGTTCTAAAATGTACTTAAGTACATGACTACATTTACTTACTTATATTCCACTTCCACCTCCATGTTTGTGTTGAGATCTTTTGTCTGCATTGCTGACAAATCATGTCATATCTGCTGCAGATATCTAAGCCCATCCTCCTGTGAGTCTCCTGATGCACACCTGACCGGCTCCACCAACCCTCATCCTCACACACAAATGTTGCAAAGCCTGGGCGTCTCACCATGTGCTTCTAATCCAACTCCAGCGTCCTCTTTGGTGGTCTCTCTCACTGCTCTCTCACTGTCCTTTAGCATCCTGCCCTTCCTTCTTTATCTCTTTCTTTACCACATTTCACCCAGACATAAGGTTGCTAATGGATTATCCCTGTCACTTAGACTCAGAGTTAAACAAAAATAGCTTCTGCAAAATAAATCAGTTGTATATTAAATATAATATTAACTGCAAAATGTCATTGCAGGCTGGAGCCTATCCTAACCGTCCTTGGGCGAGAGGCGGGGTACACCCTGGACAGTCAATCACCAGGGCTGACACATAGAGACAGACAACCTTTCACGCTTACACCCACACCTACAGGCAATTTTAGAGTCACCAATGAACCTAAGGAGGAAGCACGGGGAGAACATGCAAACTCCACACAGAAAGACCCCCTACGTCCAAACTGGGATTCAAACCAGGAACATTCTTGCTGTCAGGCTAACCACCGTGCAGCAATTATTAAAATAGTTGCAGATAGCTTTTTTGTTCTTCTGTTAGGACTGCTGCTCAATTTGTCATTTCATATTTCTGAATCTCCGTCAAAAAGAGTTTTTACACTACAAGAGAGCGGAGAACAGGACTGCAGACTGTGACAAACTTTTCATGGCTTAGCTTTGTAAATCCTGCACACTGCCGTATCGGCCTTCTATCTGTGGGATCTGAAACAGACAATCTTATGCTAGTTCATTGTGTGTGTGTGTGTGTGTGTGTGTGTGTGTGTGTGCCCTGCAGCACACTGTAACCAGGGAAAACACATGTCCACATTAAGGGGGTCCACTGATCAGGCTGATATGACTTGATGAAAGAACTTAGCTGGAACTGATCTCCCAGTGCTGCCGCTGCGAGTGTACTCACGTTATCATTAAAGCTGTGTGTTAATTTCACACTGCTGCATATAGGACACAATAAAACACAAGGTAAAGATGAACAGAGTAGACCTCGCTGACTTGGACGTGGGCTTTTGAAGCTCATGATATCAGTTCAGTTTTCAACACGAGGAACTTCACAAGGTTTTGTAAAAGTCTTGAGAATGAGAACAATGAACAGGAAAGAAAAGGAAGGAGGAGATCGGAGGAGTGACTGATTGCAGGGCATCGGACCAAATGGGAACCAGAGACTGTGAGATGTCAGAACTGCTATAGATTTATACTTTACCTGCTCCCCTGAGATCTGCCACACATACACCCGCTCAGAGCAGAACAAAAGAGGGGGGAGAGATATGAAAAAGTATGGGCACCGAGTCATAGGTCAAACGGTGCGAGAGGATTAGTTAAAGAGGCCTACAAAGATGGGTGAGAGAAAGTGAGAGGGCTAGGTCTGAGGGGAAAAAAACAGCAACATCAGCTGGGTCTTATTTAGATCAACCTTTTGTACTCTGAAAGGAGCCCAGTGCGCACGCCTGTACATCTGCCCTCCGCATGTTGGACTGCGATGGGTGGGCTGCCCTTTTCTGCCTCAGCCCTCTCCTCACACTGCCCTATATCTTTCTCCTGGTGCAGGAGGGGTCAGAACGCTCCGAATATACTGGAACTGAAATTGTAGTTGAAGATGAGCTCTTGATTCTGATACTTCTGATGATTACCTTCAGATGTATTTTGGACCATAAGGCAAACAAACCTACGAAGGGAAAGTCTTACTAAAGAAGTTGCTTTGGGGTAGGTCCAACAACTTTTGCACTTTAAAGAAGAAGATCTGCAGCATTCTTGATGCATTTGCATTTTGGCTCCTGGGACTGATCATACACATCAGGAAGACACACGCTCTCCATAAAAAGCTGTTGCCCAGCCCTGCTTCCATTCCTCCAGAGCTGACATTGACAAAGAAATACAATATTATATCAACTATGCCATTGAGGACTTTCTGTAGTCTTTGTCCACAACTTGCATGAAGCAGGCCGAGACAAAAGAAGCACTATCCAGCTCTTACCAGCTCTGACTAGCTGGCACTTGTAAACTGATTCTAAATCAATCTACTTATCATGCAAGTTGACCATAATAAAACATGGACCTGAACTGGAGCGGGTTCTTCAGCCGGGTGTGGGGTCCTTGGATGTCCACCAGAGATGTCTCAGAAAAATCCTGAGCATCAGTCGGTCAGACAAAAGCAGAAATATTAATGGTTTACGAGAAGCAAATTGTGCAAAGACTGCATTGCCATCACAACCACTGTACACCAAACTGGACTGTACTAAGAATGCTGGACTCATGTCTTCCTAAAAAAGATCTCCCAACTACTTGCAGGCCAGCAGGTGCCTGGAGGTCAGACGGAGAGGTCAAGAACAACATCGACAGCGACCCCTCTAACTCAGAGGACATTGACAAATCAAAACATTTTATGTCAAAGCAAGTAGTCCTTCTATTACCCCCGCCCAAATACTTCCCCAGTCTGATTGACGCGGCTTGTCCAATCAAAGACAGGTTGTTGAGAACTCTGCGTGAAGCGCCAAGTGTAACTGACAGACACACATGACAGCTAACAGACCTCCGAGCTGCTAACTGTTACTTTGACTGGAGGCTGGTCTGAATTAGCCCCTCACCTCCCCCGCGGACCTCAGACCCCGATCCAAACCGAACTCTTGTATAAATCACAGCAGGTCAGGCCGTTTTTGAATCATGACGTTTGTTTTTTTCAGAGGATCTTTTTCTCGCTATGATTTGAAGAGTTAACTCATTTTTTTAAGAGGAGATGCAAGTGGATGTGACTCACCTGCGCAGCGTTAACTCTGAGCTGAGTGACGCCCCCAGGCCTTACAGACGAGGTCTCTCCTAAACACAGCTGTTAAATCTTTATGGATGTGTCAACCGAACTTTAACGTTGAACCCAGGCAGAGGCTGCATCGTCAGTGATGGATTCTGCTGTTCGCTCTGTTAACAACTGATGGTAGATCAGCTGTGAAAAGATTACTTGTTCCTATAATCTACCTTTTTTTTTATAAATCTCAATTAGCTTATGTCAAGTAGCTTATGTTATTATTCTTTATTCTGGGATTTACAGTATATCTGTTGTGAAATACAGTGAAGGAAATACATCGCATTGTAATGTACAGCAGTTGGCAGGTGTGTGTGTCCGTGTGTGTGTGCGGTCACTCACTGGTGGTGGTATACACCAGCTGAAAGGTCTAACTAGCTTTATCTCAAAGTGCTCACATGGTATTAAAAGGTCAGCCGGCCTGCCAGACTGTGTGTAGGTTTGACTGTTCGAGGTGAAGCATATCCAGATGTGTTCTATCAGCATGCGTGCAGAGGCCTAATGGCCCACAGTGACTTTCTCTGATCTCTGTCAAAAGAAACTCCTCAGGCCCCCTCACAGGAAGACCCCATTACAGCGTGTGCAGCGATAAAAACGGTCCCCCCATCTGCCCTGTGGCTCCAGATAGCCATCTCCTCCCCTCAGTAGGTTCCTACTCAGGCTGCGCGGGTCCGACTGTATAACTGGCCCCCAGAGAAACAACATAATGGGGTTAACTCTGTTTATACTCCAGATAAAACAAATTTACCTTTACTTAATGCCAGATTCCCCATGTTGCTGGTGGGCGCACACATATTAGCATGCTGCGTTTTTAAATGTGGACACAGTTTGTGAGCTTGAGTGAGAGGGAGCCTGTTTAATCATTTTGTATGGTCACATGAGAGACGATGACGTCAGAGGATAAATCACTCTCTATATGTTTGGGATACCTTGATATAAACTTTACTCTGATCTAGTTTGACTTGACACACGAAACACGTAAACAAAGACTACAGTTTCATAAGGATGTTTTTGTGCCCAAGTCTCAAAGTTTACATCATAAAATAAATATGCACAGAATAGTGTAAATATACTACATGTACAGTATAAAGACACATGTAAAATGAAGGAAAGTGCAACATGCACATGAAATCTTGAACACTGCCTCACTAAGATATCAGGGTGCCACAGGGTGTCCAGGAGAACCTGAAACAACTTCCATTTTTCAGTCAAGTCGTCAGGGCCTGTGTCCACTAACGGTGCTTTTTGCACTGGCAGCGCCTATTTTCTAAAAAAAGACCAATGCAGTTTCAGCGCTCAGAATCCTCAGCTTAAAAATGCAGACAGCACCAACTGTTTTTTGTCGGTTGAAAATAGTTCAGCTGTTAGAACACCGTTGCACTCCTGCAATGTCACTTCTACCTCACGACCAATTAAAATGAAGAAGGGGTGGGATTTACGATATCAACTTTGGCAGAGGAGAAGCAAATCCTTTTGTTTTTTTCAAGCACACAATTTCCAGATGTAGAGCTGCTGCTAACACCAGGACACGATTACTTTCCATTGTTTTTCCGTTTTCTTTGTAAAATTTCTGTGAATAAAAGAAAATATTAAGCATACAGAGCGATTTAAAACAGACTTAACAGTTAGTACAGAGGGAAGCGGAAGTGCCGCCAGACAACTTTTGCAACCTAGCAACAGTAAGTGCCGGTGAGAAGCGCTCTGAAATTGAGGTGGTGGACGCTGCCATTGTAAAAAATTAGTGGACACAGGCCCTTACACTTTTATTTTGTAGCTGCTGCATTGTTCTCAGAGTAGCTGGCTGACAAACCCAAGTCTCAAAATCACTTCTACTGGAATCCCAGTAACACAAATTATCCGCATAAGTCTCATAAGTCAAAATAAATGGACCTAATGGATTAAAAATCTGTATCTCTGGGGGGCGCCAGCTTAGCTCAGTGGCTAAATCGTGTGTCCCATAAACAGAGGCTATAGTCCCTGATGCGGCGGCCCTGGGCTCAACTCCCACCCTCTGTCCCTTGCTGGGTGTCATCCCCACTCTCTCTTCCCCTGTTTCCAACACTATCCACTTTCCTCTCTCTCTCACCAAAAAAAAGAAAAAAAACTGTATTTGTCCGACGCTCTTCTGATGACACAGGACATCAGGCGAGTCAATCTGCCACTAGCTTGTTTCTAGATGCTCAGCTTGTTTTAGTTTACGACTCCTTTAATGTTCATCTTTAAAGATTCTTTTCCTGGGAGCCGAATCCTCTACAGAGATCTCCTTCTTTTCAAAATATGCTGACCTGGAAATTAAAACTGGTGAGAACACTGGAGTTTCAAGGAGGAAAAGATCTGCGTCCCTGCTCTCTGATGTGCCTTCACTTGGTCAAAGCCGAGCTGCTGCTATCTTTAGCTCAGCTTGATTCTCAAACCCAAAGTCCAATGAATCCCTCGGGTTCAATGATAAGGTTAAAAAAAATTATGACGATTTTCTAGTCAGCTGGACATGGAAACAGTGCCCTTTGGTAGTATTGCTCTGTTGCTGAAGCTGCTTCATGATATGTGCATCCAGAGAGTCCATAAAGAAGGTTAGTGGTATTAGCATTGGTAGCTTTGGCAGTGGGAAGGGTTGAAACAACATTTTATTCTCATTCTAGGAAAAAGGCAGCGATGGAATCATTTTTAATAGCAGCGTTGCACGTTTGAATTAACCGTGGCTTTAACAGTTAAAGAAGACTAAAATGTGCATGTCAAACTGCACCTGCCACATTAGGATGCAATACTATGATGTCTTGATACCCTGGGAGCTGAACTGGAAGTTGAAGCGATCTCATCATGACATTGTAATGTAGATGAATAGCTCTGACCTGGCAGACTCTGCTCCATCACTGCTAATGGAAGAGAAAAGCCATCCTTCACTGCTTGTGCAACTCTGCTGGAAATCAGTCTGAACTACAAAGCCGTGCACCGAGACAGGCCTTGAGTTTTATCATCGCTCGGTTTAAATCATAAGATAGCGATAGATAAAATAT
The DNA here is from genome assembly GCF_022749685.1 of Semicossyphus pulcher. Classification (NCBI taxonomy): domain Eukaryota; kingdom Metazoa; phylum Chordata; class Actinopteri; order Labriformes; family Labridae; genus Semicossyphus; species Semicossyphus pulcher. Next base: position 17,421,247 of record NW_027211637.1, read on the forward strand.
ACCTTCAGTATCAGCACAACAAGTGGTCGAGTGATACCTTTTACCCTCCTTAGATCTGTAAGTCTCAGGATCAGCCTTGATCCCCACTTGACCTGGAAACCTCAAGAAATGAACCTCCTCTCCACTGGCAGCTCATTGATACAGCAATACAAGAATAATTCTGATGCGTTGTAATGTTGTTGAGTGAGGGTTTGGTTTGAGGTTCTTCGGTTCAAATTTACTGGTGTGGAACTAGGTGTTCCTTAATGACATTTGACGACCCTTTCCTTTCTCAGTTTCTCTAACCTGTTAACGCTGATTGTGGGAACCACTTGGATTAAAGCTCCTGCCTTTACCCTGAGTTTACACAGTGAAGTCTGAGCCTGTTGTCAGTGTCTCTTTCTCTAAACAACAAACAGCCCAGAGGAAGTAAAACGAGCTGCAGTTAAAGTGCTCGACACACTCACGCGTACATGCCCGGACAGCATTATATGCAGCGGTCCCTCTCACTGTGAGGGATAAACACCCTGTCGTGTGGCCCGATCTGTTTACGAGTTAGCCTCTGGCTGGCGCGGGGTCGTGGAGGTTATGTGTGTATGTGTGTGTGTGTGTTACTGTCTGAGAGTGTTAGAGAATGTGTGATAGAGGGACTACAGGCGAGCTGGCCGTCGCAAAACAAACAGAAACGCACACAGAAATCTTTTATTGGGGCACAAGTTTGTCTTTAAAGCAGACATGTGTCTGTTACTGTTAAGAAGACAGATAACACATTACATTCTCTCTCTCGCTCTCTCTCTCTCTCTCTCTCTCTCTCTTTTCTCTCTCTCTCTGTGTCAGTAAACTGTGTTGAAAGTCTCTGTGGTGGGATCTACATTCTCGGTTTGTTCCGCTGTGTGATCCTGATGGTGGTCTCCACCCAAATCTATCTATCTATCTATCTATCTATCTATCTATCTATCTATCTATCTATCTATCTGTCTGTCTATCTATCTATCTATCTATCTATCTATCTTTTTATCTCTTTATCCTATCTCTATCTCATCTCTCTGTACTTCTATCTATTCATCTATCTCTATCTCTTTCCACGTATCTCTCTTTCTCTCTCTCCTTGTCTCTCTGTCTTTCTATATCTATATCTTTTCTCTTTATCTCTCTTTCGATCTCTCTATCATCTCTCTCTTCCTGTTTCTCTCTCTCTCTCTCTCTATCTATCTATCTATCTATCTATCCATGTCTTCCTAGGTCTCTATCTCTCCATCTCATCTATCTCTGTCTCTTTCCACATATCTCCCTCCACTCTCTCTATCTCTCTTTATATATAAAGTATATCTTTATCTCTCTTCTTTTCTCTTTATCTCTTTCTATCTCTCTAACTCTAACCCCCTCCCTCCCTCTTTCTATCTATCTATCTATCTATCTATCTATCTATCGGCCTGCAGCTGTTCCCTGGATCAAACCACTGGCAGGCTGCCCCCCCCTCTCTGGCGAACATGGCGCGGTCCATGAGCTCAGGGATTCTTGCTTCTGAACTTACCCACTGGGATGTTTCACAAGAGGCCAGCTGGGAAGTGTGAGGGAGCCAAGAGGAAGGTAAGAGGGTTGAAGGAGATGGTCAGCAGGAGCAGCAGAGGAGAAAGAGATGATATTGGTAACACATGGAGAGGGATGAAAGAAGTGATGGTGCTGGATTGTGTGAGAGGAAGAGGGAGAGTTATAGAAGGAAATAGTTGGACTGTGTGAGTAGACTGTAAAAAGGAGGATTGTTGTGACAGAGACGCACTATTTTCTCTATCTTGTTTGCATTATTATTGACACTGGAACTATTGTTTCTTCTGGTATATATATACTGTATACCTGACCCTTTAAAGTGCACCCTCATTTGTTTACAGTTTGGCATTCAGTCATTAATATGAGGGCAGGTGAAGAAGGGCCTCCTCTCCCTCAGAGAGAAAAAACACAAAACTAAAAATATTTTCTTGACATTCGAGGGTTTTGTCCTGAATGACTAAAAAACAACACATATTTGCCAAATCTCTTTTGTATCAAAATCAATTATAGCCCAAAATTTCTCATTCACCAAAAAATTTGTGATCTGATAAATGCTGTCGTTGACTTTGAAAAGAGACACTGTGAGAGGTGTTGGCTGTATATTTGTTGCAGTCAGTTGCAATTCATGCATTTAAGCGTGTTAATTCTTGCTCTTATTTAAATACACAAGAAAAACAACATATTTATTATTACATATTAAGGTTCGCAAAAATAATATATATCAGAATATCTTTATATTGTTCAGCATTATGATGAACTACTGTAGTTGCATTTCCATTCAACAACTGAAAGCTTAAAGACATATTTTTTGTATGTTTAATTTTAAGTTTCAAATGTTAAAATAATGTGTGTTCAAAAATGTTTCATCATCAATGCTACCTCTACAAGTTCTGTGGAACCTGGCCCCACCTGTTTACTCCCGATAAAACATATGATCCTCTTTTTTTTTTGTCTCTTTTTTTTTTTTACTCTCTAGCTGTGTGTGTTTGGGAGCAGCTACGAGGCTTGAAATTACACCAATGGCTCAGAGCGGTACAGAATCGGAAATACGATGAGAATATACCGGTGGATCGTCTAAAAAATCTTCAGGTCTGCAGTCTACATTTCAAACCTGACAGTTTTGAACGAGACATGACATCGGAGGCGGCCGTCCGAGATTGCAAAAGTGTAGTTTAGCGAGCTCCCTGGAGAAGCGGATAGCATCCTCCAAAGGCACAGAGCCAAATTGCATTTTTTCTATCATAATGGCATTAGCTCCCCATAACAGCGTGATAGGACTGAGGTTGAAAATCAGCGGACTGTCCCTTTAACTTTTTTCATCAGAATCAGCTTTATTGGCCAGGTATGTACGCATACAAGGAATTTGTCTGCGGTTTAACTTCACTCTCTATGTACAAGCGTTTAAACATTAAATATTATTATAAAATCTACAAGCTACGTTAACAATAGTGCAATGATGAGGAGTGCAAATGATGCTGAAATAATATAATAATTAAGTTACAGAAGGGTTCATTGAGGTAGATAGTTTTCCAGTATTTCCAGTAAAAAACAGTGTGCATAGAGTCATGTCAGATGAGGGATGATATTTACATGATTAGCAGGTGTGTTCATACAATGAGATGAACAATCTTATTTACAGGTACAGTGGGTGTTGGCTTTGCAACATCGCCTGTACGATGATGTCAGAATACAATAATTGTAATGAAGGCTTTGACTCCCCCAAACATGATGAGTTTTCACTAAAGCACTTTTATTCTCTTTTCTCACATAAACAGAATGTTTTGTCTTTCTAGTATCATAATATTTTTGCCTGCTCTGAACTGTACTATTTTTTAGGCAGATTCTGATGTCGTTATGATGTTAAATCCTGGAAGCAGAAAGTTGTGTTTTTATTTAAAAAAATAGACTTGATGCTCTGAGGCAGACAAACTGTGTAATAGTGATGTTATGGCTTCCTGGTTCATAAATCTGTTGGTTTACAGCTTATGTTTAATATAATTTGACAAGCTGTCACCATAAAACATCTTATTAATCAGATGCAACATCACAACTTTTTTGAATACAGTGTGTTCTTCCTTTTCAGCAGCAGTCTGCTTTATCATGCAGAACAGGCACTTTAGATCATGGCTACATACCGCCTCCTACTGGCATAAAGTAGCATAACAGGACAGGACAGAAAAGCAATGTTGGTATTAAACTCAAAAACCATTAGATAATTATTCATGTGCTCTAAAATGTGTAATGATGAAAAATAAATACTGGTCAATAATGCTCAGCCAACTACAAGACTAAAATCTTGCTTTGATATAATGCATGACTAATAAAAATGCAATGACATAATAATATATAACAATTGTATTTACATATACCTCTACTTAACTAACTTTTTCAATGCTGGACTTTTACTTGTAGTGGAGAATTTTCGCAATGTGGTATGAGTACTTTTACTCAATACTTCTTTCAAAACAAAATAAACAAATACATCTTTAATTGTTTCACAGTGTAAGGATTAACTTTGACTTAAAACCAGCCAAAATTACTGAACTGGCATGTAAAGTATACCTAAACTGAAACATGCACAGTTCTAGTTGTCCAGTGATGCAATCTCATTGCAAGTGTAACAAGTTTATTACCTCCTCTCAAACTCATTGGGGGTCAAAGAGGACCATAGAAGAGTAAAGATTACATCTAAGATGACCTTCTTCCTTTCTGTCCCTATTTCTCTCTCTGTCACCCACACACACACACACACACACACACACACACACACACACACACACACACACACTCCTTGATGGCACAGTGTAATACTCCTCTGATGGACCCTGATGGTTTCTAGTGTTCCAAAGATAGAGTCCTAACTCAAGCTGACAGACAGATTAACACACAGGTCTTAAACATGAGTGGTACAAGTCAAAGGTCAATACACAGGCAGAGATGTAAATTCTCTCTGTGTGTGAGTTTTTGGCTGCTAGGATACAATACTTTTTTTTCTCAATCCTGTGTTGCAATCTAACAGATAAAATATATGTATAATCGGTGTTAATTTGACTAAGCTGTACTACAGCTTTGGCCCGAATATTCACACATAAAAATCCCTTTTTTAAAACATCCATTATTTTAAAATATTGATTATATGAACTGTGTTGAATGTGCTCAAAAACCATGTTCCTAACAAGCTAAATATTTTAACTTTATGGAAGAAAGTCTACCTAACACAGTCTGTGTTCCTTCTCAAGCCAAATACAACTCTTACCTCTTTTACTGTCATCATTGTCTTTATCGCCACCTGCTGGAAAATGTTAAATGACATTTTTAAGACCGAGAAATTATATAAGGCTATATTGTGTATTGTCATATTTTTTAATATTATTTAAAAGAGCCCACGTGACCGGTGTATTGTTATGATACTTCTAACTAAGAGGTTAGCAGGAAGAGTTACGCAGAAAAAAACTACTCAAAATAATGTGAATTTTCCCTCGGTTCAGTAGGTGGCGGTAGGAGGTAAGAGCTGGCTTCGCAGTCGGCATTATTCACAGCGAAGAAGAAAGAGAGGTAGTAGCAGAAGAAGAAGGAGCAGTAACAGCACCGGGGAAGCGTTTGTTATAATCGGACTGTTTTACAGTTATTCGTTACTGATTGATTAAAAACCAATACAGTATTTGTGTACAGTATTGTATAATATTTGAGTTTAAGTGAAAATCTAACAGCGGAAAATATAGCTTCAAAGGAAGTGACGTTACAACGGAACTCACGAATTCATTCTCAAACCCTATTGGCTCACAGAACTAAGTGTCTAAGGAAAGAGGACTGCATTTGGAGCCTTCTCAGGATCGAGGAAATATGAAATAAGCGACTCGAGAAGCAGCTAGTAATGTCAGACTTGTGTATGAGGTAAGATATATGTATTTTATTTAACATACGCTTAGCACCTGATCAAATACAGCTCATAACAGTGGCTGAAATCATGAAATTCAGGCGTTTTAAATTGCCGCCATAGTTCTGTATCTGGTAATACTGGTTTGTTCATGGATGTTTTATCGGACTAGTTAAAAAAAAGAGACCCTTACTTACTGAGACCCTAACAGACATTACTTTATGAGGAGATATTGTTAGTGTCGTGATTTTGTCTGTTACACGTGACAGTGTAACTATGTTCTCATGCATAGGCATAGTTACTGTGACACATTTTAAAGCTACGAAAGGATACCAAACTTCATCCAATTCTTTAAGTTTCACACAACTGATTTTAAAGTGTAAGATACTGCTTCACAGTAGGCTTGTCTGTTTTATTTACCTTTGTCCTAAAAACAAATTAAGGTTGTATATTCTCACAGGAAGCATACTTTTCAGAATTGCTTTCAATTGCCATTATTTTCACATACATTCAAATATATGTCTGGACATAATATGTGATCATGTTTTTATTGATGTCTTAATATTTTTATGAACTAAGGGATGGATCCTGGTAACCCTTTAGAAATGCTTGATCATTATGATGGGGATGATGTCACCTCCTGGGTGTCAGTGTGTCCCAGAGGCCTCTGGAAAGTCCAGCAAAAGCGAACAGGAGAGAAGAGTCAACAGACTGTTTCTAATTCTGCAGATGATGCATGTATGATGTTTTTTATTACTTTATTTCTCAGTATGAATAATAAATTCACATTCCATATTTTTTAGACTAGACATATATTAAGCATCTCATAACCTAACTCAGAGCATTTCTCTTTGTTTCTTCTAGCATCCAGTCACTTTCCGAGGTTGGGTTCAATGTGTCGAGTCAGAGTGCGGCTGAAAGCTAACATGGAAGAAGCAGGCGGTTTAGTGGCGGAGAAAGTGAATGAGAAGCCTGACCCGTCACTTACAGAGGTTACAGATGAAGTAGCCACAGCCTTCCCGAGGTGTCAGGACTCTGTGCTGCAGGTCCCACTGGGTGACTGGATAACACTAAGGCTAGGGGAGGGTCAGTGCGATATCACAGAGGCATGTGTGGAGGGGATGAGAGCTGGGGAGAAATGTGAGGTAAGAGTGGCGAGATATTGTATATCTAAACTTAGTGGCAGTTATACTGGGTTAGGGTTTTACATAATGTAATTCGAACTGTCAGTAAAAACTGAAATTTATTATTTACATAATTTAAGAATGTAATGTTCATGTTTAACAAATTAAAGTCATAGTTGTTGAAAAAAAATTTTTCAACTCAGCATGAGAAGGTACAGCCAGTCTAACCCTTGTGCTTTGCTTCTCAGATACTCATGTCTCCTGTGGAAAATGGACTACATGAGGAAAACATGCATTTATGTGCCACAGTTGAACTCAAAGCTTTCTCACCTGGCAAGGAAACCTGGGAGACGTCTCCTGGTGAAAAGTGGGAGTGGGTGAAGTCACACAAAGAGAGGGGTGGAGTGAGATTTAGAAGTGGGGATGTGTGGGGAGCAACAGACAGCTACAGTAGGGCCCTCAAGCTTCTCATCACTCTCTATGGCCACATGAGAGAGGTGGAGAAAAAAGGACAACAGCATGAAGCAGAGGAGCAAAGAGACGCTCGACACCTTCCTTCTGCTGATGAGTTCAAAACCACCAAAGCAGAGCTCCACTCAAACATGTCCCTGTGCCAGCTCAAACTGAACCAACCCGAGCGGGCTAAGGCCAGTGCTGCTAAAGCCACTCAGCTGGAACCAGGTGGCGCTAAAGCCTGGTACCGGCTGGGACAAGCCTGCCAGATGGTGAATGAGCTAGAGGAGGCCAAGCAGGCGTTTAGGAAACTGCTGGAGCTACAGCCGGAATCGCCTGCTGCTTTGAAGGCACTAAAAAACATAGCAAATAGAGAAAAGGAGACAAACACACAGTTAGGACTAAGACTCAGTAAAATGTTTAGCTGAAGATTCAATATAATCAATATATTATCAAATGGTGTCTGTACAACAGCATGTTTCTTTTTGTTTCACCATTAAATGGATGTGCTTCTATGGCCACTGACTCAGCTCTAAAGTAAAGACCCTTTATTGTGTGTGAGATGTCTGAATGTTACTTTAAAGTTTAAAAAAAAACGTCCGAAAAATGAGATATTCGGTTTTTGTGCACCAATCATGAAAAAAAGGCCAAACTCATTCACGCTGCATTTCTTCTGAACGACCACAAGGTGTCAGACTTTAGCCGTTCTATAGGACCAGTAGCGGATGAACGCTGGTGCTCGGGTACGGTGTTGTCAAAATGCCGAAACCCGGGATCGAACCAGGGACCTTTAGATCTTCAGTCTAACGCTCTCCCAACTGAGCTATTTCGGCGGATAAAGTACGTAAGTGTGGTTTGTGAATAAAAATATAGCCGTATGTCACAATAGTTTCTTAGTTGAATGTGGTATAAAAACAACGTGGTCTTCAGCTTCAGGGGGAGGAAAACGCGACGGGCGTTTAATCTAGTTCATGTAGTAGTGTCTTTTTCTTAATGCTTTAAATGTAAAAGTTTAACGTGGCTTAGAAACCTAAATAGGCTACATATGTATTTAAAAAACGTTTTTCATAAATGGAAAATTTGCAGTGAAGCAGGAAATGGGCCAGCGAAAATGTTATGATATTCACTTTGTTAAAAGTGGTGGACAAGCAAATAACCCTAACTATAAATGCTTTAAGAGGATTAAGTATACTCAACAGATTGGACTTCTCACAAGGAGCCACTAACTAAAGTTACTATGGACAGTCTTTGTCTGATTAAAAATAATAATAATAATAATTCAAATGTTGTTTTTTTAAAAAGGCATTTAATCATCTGAGGTAGTGTAATGTTCAGTCCTTTCATGAGGATTTACCCAAACATAAACAAAATAAGGTTCATTTAGAGAAAACAGATGATTTTATTGTCTTATGCACAAGGTAAAATGTTGCACTTTGATTAAATTCTGTTTTGCTGACAGTTTATTAATTCAGAATTTAGATGTAAAAGGTACATAATGCAGTAGGAACAAAGTGGATAAAGGAATGTGCAACACCAAAAAATCATTTAATTAAACTCTCTCTTTGAACATGGTGGGGTTTTTTTTTTTTTACAAAACAAAGTGTATGTTTCCCCCCTGTTGTCTTTTCCCCCATATCTCCTGTAGTGTTGCCCTACAGGCCCAGATCTTCCTGGCGTCAGTTCCTTTTAGACTTCTTGGACTTTGTGACATCAGAGTGTGTCTGGGCTGCTGACAGCTGTTTCCATGCATCCACGATGAGCATAAACGGTATGACGATCCACAGCACATTCATGAACACAAAGTAGAACCAGAAATAGATGGGGTGTCCCAACTCACTGTGAGCATAACCATCTCTGTGCTCTGTGAAGAAGTAAAGCACCGCTCCGTACAGCTGACCTGGAATCAGATTAAGTAGTAAAACCAGACATGTAAACATAAGAAAGAAAAACTAGACTAGACTAAACTAAAATTAGTTTCTGAGATGGGAGTGAAGGGATATTTTCTTACCCAATGAAATGATGAGTTGCAGAACAAATCTGTAGGGCTTGTTAGTTAAGAAGGCAAACACAGCCCAAAAGCTGAAAGGACCCCACAACCATGCAGTCACAGTCTCCATACACACAGTGAAGTTATCCGCTCTGGATAGAAAACAAATATGCATTATACAATGAGTGATAGATTCTTGTTTATCCCAAATATCATCATAGTCCTGTGCATAAAGTTACTTACATTACATATCGACTGTCTCCTTTGGAGTACTCTTTCCCTGTGAGGGAAACAAAAAACATATTGCTGTTAAGGCCACCTCTACTTTGCACACCTTTCCAAACAGGTCTTTCTTATTTGCACTTACACAGCTGTGACAGAAAGCTCTGGTCTCCTGGAATAATATGATAATACAGCGAGAACCAGCCCTCAATGACTCCATGGATGAAACCACAAACTGCAAACCAGCACACAGCCAGACGCCTCCAGGTCCCCAGTCTGCCAGTTGATCCTTTCTGTCCAGTGATCAGCCAGGTCACAAGCAGAAACACCCCAGACACAGAAAACAGGAACGTCAGAATCTCTGACATAGATCGGTCATTGGGCACATAGGTGGGAATCAAAAGGTCCCGTGGCCAGTAGGGATGTCGAACTCCTGTTGATGTTGTGGCATCCATCATCTACTTCAAGAGAGGTGAATGTCAGCACTATTCAGAAACACACACTATAATCGTTTTTAAAATTGATTTGATGTAACATTTAAAATAAAACTCAACAGTATCACACATTTACAAACAAAGTTATTACAGGTGTGGTATTATGCACGTACTTCTGTGGCAGACAAAAGCATTAATGAAATCATTTGTTCTTACCGGTCAAGCGTCTACAATGACGTACAGCGGTGGTTAACTTCTGTATTAGAATAATGCAGAAAATATTAGAATTTTTGAGATCCAATAGTTTACCGATGTCTTACTATATTGCATATTAGTGCAGATAAACTCAAACGCGGAACTCAGTTGGGCAGGAGGCGGTTACTAGTGATACAAAGACCAATCAGAGGACTGTATGAATAGAACTAGCAGCACATGCGATCGACAAGCCCGTTGATTGGCTCTTGATCTCGGAACATGGACGATGTCCTTTACACCCACCAATGAAATCGTCTCTCTCATTCGTAAATCCCACCCTCTTTTTTACAACTAGATATTAAATAATTTCACAGTTGGTGAAAGGTGAATTACGACAGATATCTTGCACATTGACTTAAAGAGACTTCAGACTCAACTAAACAAAAAAAAAAACAACAATCGAAAATATAAATTGTGTTAACATTGCTTAAGTGCTACTCTAGTTAAGTTGTTTACATCTCCACTTTGGCATTTGCTATTAGTACACGAAACGGTTGTCTTCAACAAAGAGTACTCGAGACAAGAAAAAGGTGTCCTCCCAAGCCGTGTCAGGGTATTATCCCTGCCGTGACCCGGATTCGAACCGGGGTTGCTGCGGCCACAACGCAGAGTACTAACCACTATACGATCACGGCGAGCTACTGGGAGTTATGCATTTGAGCTGCACAGGAGGGTTTATGAAGGTTCCTTGAAAATCATTCACCAGTTTAGAATCATTTATCCTTGTCAGCCAGCGAATGCCATGTTTGAACTGTCGCTCCAAAGATTCTCCCGCTCTAACATAGCACTACAAATTAGCTACTTTTTGCGCAAACTAATGTAGTTACATTTCGATATTTGTGGAAAGAATTTGCTAATGTCAACGCCAGGTAAGCTTTTAAAGAAATGTTACTGCCTGCAATATTTAACCTTACGTTAGTAGCTAACGTCAAGTTTCACTAAAAGGGTCATGTAACGTGGTGGTTAACATAGCTAACTGCTATGCTGAATTGCGGCATAGTTAACGATAAGCAAATAAATAAAATTAGCTTACGCTAGGCAACGTGAAATTACCAGTGTATAATTATTACTCTTGCTGTGCGCTTTGTCGTCTTAGCGGTGAGACATTTAGTGTTTCACGGTGTATCATATAGTTATCATAAGATGCCATATTTTGACACACTTTGTACTTTTGTGAAATTTAATTATTTTGAGTCCCCTTCAGGTGGCGTCTATCATACCGTGTTGACAAACATTTGTAAAGACAACGGTACAACAGGAGTGTATCAGTCCCATATGGTCTAGCGGTTAGGATTCCTGGTTTTCACCCAGGCGGCCCGGGTTCGACTCCCGGTATGGGAACTACTCTTTTTCATTTTTCTTCAAGTTAAAATACCAACCGCTCACAAAGGCAAACCGCCACGAGTATGTGTTTATATTATCGTTAGGTAAGTCAATGCTAAAAACTTTGATTACAGCATGCGTGCATGATGAACCGTGTTTCATGTATAATATTATATACATGCAACCTGCTTTGTAAGAATAAACTGTGAAAGAATTTACATGACTTCGTTGTTTAGCTGCAATGGGTAAAATCCAGTTTTAATATATCCCATGGACCTGTGATGCTTATCACGTGATATCGTGTCACATGACGCTACACGGAAGCAGTAAACCTCTATTGTTATCTTAGCGGGTTGACGCTGATTTTTGAACCAAGCCGTCTTTCTTTTAACATTAAACGTTTTACTTCTTGTTCTAACGACAGCGATACAATTTATTTGTGAAAGTATTTAAACTATCACGGAAAGTCGCCATGGGTGTGCGAGAATTGGAGGAATCTTCTCTGTCACTGGACGAAAAGCTTCTCCGTTTCATGGACCAGCTGGAGTTACTGGAGGAGAAACGAGCCAGCCTTAACTCTCTCATAGAGCAGGTAGCACAGAAAACCATGGAGACTTTATCTGCTATTCCCTTTTGCCACCTTCAGACATATTCTCTGTTAATGTATGTGTGTGTGTGTGTGTGTGTGTGTGTGTGTGTGTGTGTGTGTGACAGAAAGTATAACATTAACCTATTGAAACTGAGCTAAATCAAATCAGAAACTGCTAATAACTGAAAATTGTTTGCCAGTTATGGCCTCTGAAATCGATCAATTCAAAATATTTGAGTAAACTAATTTCCTTTGATATTTGCACTGTTGATCAGACAAAAATTGGTCTCAAGTCAAGGCTACTCGGAAGAATACAGGAAGAACACAACCCTACATACCTACATAAACGCTGCTTAAGTTGTTTTTCAAATCTATGTCCCCAAATGAATGTGTTCACATGTCACACAATTTTTGTATGTTTAAAAAGTTGTATTTTATCCTGTATCCCCTTCAGCAATCTCCGCACCGATGTGACCTTTTCATGTTTCCCACAGGGATGGTTTTCCATGTCCAAGGCTCGATATTCCATGGGAAACAAACAAGTCTCTGCCCTTCAGTATGCAAGTGAAATTGAACCCCTTGTCTGTGTTCATGCAAGGTTAGGAATGAGACTTAATAAATGCTTCAAGATAAATTGTTGTCCATATTTTGCTGTCAATTCAACATTTTTCTTGACTTGGTGTTACAGAAAACTGGACGATGGTGAGGTGGATTTCCGCACGGAAAAGGTTGAACAAAAGGATAGTAATGAGGCCGAACAAGATGCAAAATCAATCGAGGATATAGGACCTCAAGAAGAAGGTGAGTTTGCTGTAGTCTATGTGGTGTTCGAAAAAGGAATTTTGTTCATTCACTATATACTAATATTTATTTTTTGTTTATTTAACTGTTGTTTCATAGGTGTCAGGAGAAGAATCAAGCCACAAAAAGTTAAAACAGATAAAGAGACAAATAAAGAAGCTAGTAGTGAGAAAACTCCGGTCAGAAAAAGTGAACACAGTCCTCAGCAGGATCCACTGAAATGGTTTGGGATTCTGGTGCCACAGACTCTAAAACAAGCGCAGTCGTCATTCAAACAAGGTATGATGTTACTTTTTCTGAGAGTGCCTGGTTTGTTTTGGTTTAAAGCAATCAAACATCTTCTGTGCCACTATGTTATTATTTTAGGATATAACCAAGATCTGAAAGAAATAAAAGCTAGTTTATTGTGAAACATATTCACCAACATATGCAGCGTAACAAAACAAGCTGCTAATACAGAAGCACACTCAAATTGATCACATCTCATGATGTTTAGCTAATATGCATGTTATGGATATTATTTCTGCTACAGGTTATACCTTATGCTAACTTTACTACCCACCCAGTTGAAATAAACAAGACAAAACATAAGGGATTTAATCCCTCATCCTGAGCCTGCATGAGGGTCCTCATTGGTTTTTAGTGTACCCCTGGAAACTTTTTATTGTTGCGTTGTGCAAGATTGTGTTTGATTTTCTGTACTTCGTTTTATTTTCTGCATTTGCAGCAGCTTCTGTTATGCTACATACTGTATGTGTTATCATATTGGTAGAATTGTATTTTTTCATAGTGTTTCATCTGTTTTAATGTGTTTTCTGTAGTTGCAGTATGATGAGCTGTCAGGGCCACACTGATATCTTGTATATGTTTCTTGTAGGAGTCTTATATAGATTGTATGTAGCATGTGCATGCTCACAACAACAGCAATATGGACATAAACCTAAAGTGTGGACCACATTAAAGTTCTTATTGTTTGCTGTAACTGAGAATGTAAAAAAAAAATGGGTGACACTTCTTCAATCACAATTTGATTGGTGACGATGCATGTATGCAAGAGGAAACCTAAAACACTGTTCTTATTGCGCAAAAAGGTAAATCCTCTTCCTCAACCTTCTTCCCCTCTCCATTTTTTTTCCTCAGTGATTGAGCTGTCAGCTGAGATTGCAACCCTTCAGACTGCAGTGTTGAACACCAGACAGGAGCTGAAGCGCGGCATGAAAGACAAACACATTCTCCAGGAGAAAGCCTCAGCAGCCCAGGCAGACAAGGTGGCAGACTAAACAAACACTATCGAGTCGGAGCTGGAGATGATCTGAGAGCCTGTGGCCACAAAGAGGCAGAGATTGAAGTTGGTAGATGGTGCTTCAGGGCGTATTGAACTCAACAGTGATCCTCCAGGCGTATTTTAAAGTGGGGTTTACAGGTGTAGCAGTCCCTACTCGATGATTCATTGGTAATTGCTTGTGTTTGATTTGTGTCATCTTTTCTCATTGATAAATGTGTGACCTGTTCGACACAGATGTGTTTTGGATTGGCGTCTTTGTGGATAAACTTAGGCTCAAATAAATCTATGTTGTGAACTATAAAGATGAATTTATACATACAAACAACATGTTGAGTCTTTTTCAATAAGGCACCCTTGAGAAAAGTTTTAATTAACGTCTGTATTCATTATTTGTAGATAGTCTACCAGTACTTTGTAGATAATAAGGCATTTATTAATGAATTGTTTTCTCTGTTATTTTTTATTAGCCAATAATGCAAATATACATTTTGTTAATTTACTTATAAATGCTAAAAAGTATCAATATATCTTTTCTGGTCCTTGTCATCTGCAGTCTTTTAATTTGAATACTATACAACAAACATTGATTAGCATATCAACAGTTTTGTAAGTTTTTTGTTTATTTTGTCTTTTTTTTTTGGTAAAATATGACAATATGAATCTTAAATAGTTGGTTTTATGTATCTTTGATTTTTTTCATGTAAAGCACTTTGTTAAACTTTGTTGCACACTTGTTAAATATTATATAGTTCAGCCAGTAAGGGTGTCATACCTGCAACCCAAACTTTGTAAATAATGGCTTATAACTGAGTTGTTTAGGGTGTAACCAATTTGTCGTCAATGTAATGTTTTTGTTAGACTATGTTTATTCCCCCAGAAAGTGCTAAATAATAGGAAAATCACTGTAAAAAAAAAGAAGAAGTGTAATTTGGGTTTATTTTCGGTGTAGTTTGGACGTAAAAGGGTTTTAAATCCAAACCCTACCTAAAATTCTGTGTTGGAGGAAGATCCTCCTCTTATTATAATGACATGAGAATAACGGTAATTGAAAACATCTGACCGAGCGCCACCACCCTCAGACCGATGCAACGTCTCTGGGGACAGCCGAACATTACCGGGAACTGTCGAAACGGAACCCGAAATTCCCGTTTATTGTTGGTACTTCCTGGTCCAATCACAGTACTGTCTGTGCTCTTCCATGAAGCAGCGCTCTGCCTCCCGTCACTCGCGTTCAAACCACGGATAGGAGCGCGGAAACGACGGATGTAGCCTCACAGTTATCATATTGATGTTTCCAGACATCCGCAGCTGCCCGTGCTGCTTGATTGTGGCCGATTTCGGACGTGCATGCGACACAACTCCTGCAGGGAATCAAAATATCTTTTGTCTGCGCTTCTGGCAGCAACATTGTTTGATGTGTGATGAGGGATTGGGAAGTAAACACGCCGGCCTGCGCTCATAATTGATTCCTCAGACTCAGATTCTCCTTGACTGCAAGTTGATTTTACTTTGGAGCAGAGGGACTGTGGGCTCCAATGGCGTCAGTCTCCAAGGTCTCTATTCTGGATTACTTTAATATTGTGTTTGAAGGTGAAAATGGTAAAATCGAGTCCAACTGCAAGGCTTGTGGCACCAGGATCCAGGCGAAGCGGAGTGTCACGTCCAACTTCGTAACGCATCTCAAGGTAATGATTTCAAAATAAAATGTTGTATCCATAAATATCATATTTCTGATATAGTTCTGTCAGCTAACAGCTAGCCCTGCAGCATATTGTATATCTATCTTTTATATCTATCTATCATATTGTACCTATACTGTATCCTCTTGTATTGAAATTTAAAAGAGGCAATATGATGTACAGTTGCTAACACATAAACAGTGATTAACTACTCCACCTGTCAACCAGCATCATTGTTCTCCTCACTCTCTCTCCCATTCAGCGGAAGCACCAGGCTATGTATGATGACTTTGTGAAAAGGAAGGATATGAAGAGAGAGGGTTACTCCTCTGCTTCCCTGCATACTTTCCCCACCAATGGAGGGAATACCCGCTACACTGGTCCCATCAGTACTGGAGTGGTGGGAGGAGGAGGAGGAGGAGGGAGTGTTGGAGGAATGGGAACTCTCGAGGGAGGAGTAGGAGGAGGCTCTGGAGGAGGGGTGACCAAGTTTGACAGACATGACCCACGTCAGGTGTGCGTTATTGCCTAGTTACTATTTATAGGACCCTGTATGTTGTAAATTATTTATTGAAATAATTTGCTATAACCAGGGTTATTAATGCTGTTTATTGTCTCCATAGGTTCTGATCTCTGAGGCCATTGCTAAGATGATTGTGCGTGATCTGCAGCCAGTGTCCATAGTGGAAAATCAAGGCTTCAGAGAGCTTCTTCAGCTCCTGGAGCCACGGTACACTCCTGAGGCCCAGCATTACATCCAGAGCCAGCTCCTTCCAGCCTACGCTTACCAGGCCCAGCTAGCAACTCGTCAGGCCCTGGTCTCGGCGCTCGCCCTCAGTCTCAGCCTGGATCTCTGGAGGGGCTTCAGTGGAGCAACCTTAGGGTAAGGAGGTAAAATCATCCGAAAACAACATGATTCTTACTCTGTTTGATTACCTCCCTCTCTCTCTCTCTGCTTCTGTAGGTACCTCGGTGTCACCTGCCATTTCCTGACATCTGATTGGCAGATGCGCTCAGCTCTCCTGGCGTGTCTTCCCCTGACCGGAGGCAGCTCGGGGAACCGTGTGCTTACAGACTTTGATGAAGTGTGTCACTCTCATGGCGTGTCAGGGAGAGCGTTTCGTATTGTAGCGGACCCTTTCTTGACGACAACAACAGTGAAGCCATGTTGTCTTCCTGGTTTCCTGGTCTCAACTCCTCTTGCTAACGAGCTACTAGAAGATGTTGAAGAAGGGCTGGACAATGATCACGGTTTGGAGGAAGGGATGAGGAATGGTCATAGTGACTGTGGAGACGAAGGAGAGTGGGAGGACTCCTGGGAGAAGGGTTTGGGTGGTTGTCGGGTGGACTGTTTCTCTCGCTGTCTTGAACAGTGTGTCAAAGAGGGGTTACGCTCCTGTCCGCAGATCTCCTCCACACTGGCCAAGGCTGCCTGTTTCTACACCTACATTACCTCTGCTGTCCCACCTGAGAAGCTAAGCCAGGTGTTTGATGGTCCTGGGCTGATCATGGGGGGACCAGGAAATACTCCTGCAGCAAGAGACTGGGCTGCTCAGCTTAAGGTATGTGATATTACTAAATCTATACAATGCACAGGTAAGTACAAAATGATGTTTCTATTTGCTTATTTTGTTTCTTTTTTAATGTAGGTGCTTCGGCGGCTTTTGGACTCCATGGAGTTCTTGGAAGAGGTGAGCGGTCCGGGGGAGCTGGCCCTGAGTGCGTCAGAGAGAGCCCTGCTGAGGGAGCTCACTGACACTTTGGAGCCCTTCACTGAGGCCTGGGACATGGTGCATGGGGACCGACAGACGGACATGCAGACGGACAGACACGTGTCAATCAGCCTTGCTCTGCCGTGTGTTCTGGGCCTTCGAAAGCATCTCTCTGAGACGTCAACCCCCCACTGCCCCTCTCTCCTGGTGGGCCTGAGCCAGGCTGTAGAGAATCAGCTGGCCCCTATCCTTGAGGACCCCCTCTACATCACTGCCACCACCTTGGACCCCCAGTTCAAGCTCACGTGGAGCAGCACCCCTGACTGGCACAGACAGGTTATCATAGAGGAGTTATCCAAACATTCAACCGCCTCCAGCCCGATAGACTCCAACACAGACCTACATGCTCAATCCCAGACCCCTCCTGACCCGGCTCCATCGCCGGTCTCCTCTCTCTCTCGGCCCTGCAAGCTGTTCTCTTTCATCAAGCAGAGACCCAACACACAGGCCAAGAGCCTCGAGCAGGAGCTGGCCGTCTACCTGCGTGAGGAGCCAACAGACGAGGAGGCTCTGCATTTCTGGCGGCGTAAGGCGATTGACTTTCCTCTGCTTGCCCAGGTGGCCAAGAGGGCGTTTACCATACCTGCTTGTGGCACTGTAGTGGAGAGCATTTTCACCACTGCTGGATGCTGCCTGCGGCCGGAGAGAGGCCGAGTCTTACCAAAGAACCTGGAGACGCTCATCTACCTCAAAGCTAACTACAGATTATTATGGACCTAAAGCTCAGAGTTGAGCATTTCTGTTACCTAAGAAGCAACTTTCAGACTTTATACCTGCAGACAAGTTGCTTATTTGATGCTCACCTATGTTCCTCTCTAAGCTAGCAACATAACAGACTGCAGACTGCAGTGGGTGTGGATTGCTGTCTGTTTACCTTGAAGCCTGCATACACCACATGCTGTTGAGCAAGCGGAGTAGAGGACGATCAATACTAAGGCATTTACTTTGACATTATTTTGCCTGATCAGGGTCTGCAGACAAACCACAAGACCACAAAGCCCATCCTCTATGCTCCGACCCACAAAGACATCTTGTCTCAGCCAATACTGATACACAAACAATAACCGAATGGTCAGTTATTGCATACGGTAGCATATGAATTATCTTCACCGTTGTACAATAACCCACGAGGTTCTGACTTATTGATTTGATGTTGTTTTTGAAGGAAGGCATCAGCTGCTAAACAATATGTCAGTGCATCATCACTTCTTCTTTCTTGCCTCCGTATGTAAGCCTCATCACTGGGAAATCATAATAAATGAGTTTCACTTCCGAACGCGGAGGTGTGTGCAGTTTGCAGATGTTAGTGCACTCATGCATGTGCGCACATTACACACCTTGTTTTGTTTAGTTTTTTTCAATGGAGAAAGCTGAAATCTGATTCCTGTTTCTTTTATATCTAATTTTAACCTTAATTCAATTATATTTTCCTCTTCCAGTCTTTCATAACTCCCAGAGTGCTGTTATAGAGTGGAGGCCAATTCCATTTCATTTTCTTTGGCAGGGTTTTTTTACCTTTTCAATTTTCGTGCCCAATTCTTTTTTTTCTTTGTTCAAATGTTTTATTTTCAAAAATAGAGGTTGAATTAAATACCACAGAAAATCATAAGCCTATACATACATACATACATACATAGATACATGCTTTTTGGGTTTGTTTGTGTTTTTTGCCCCTTCATTCTCAAACTCCCCCCTCCCTCCACACAAGACACATGGGTACAAAATTAGGAATACTAATGAAATCAAGAGCGAAAATTCTAATGAAACGAAAAATTTTAATTATTAAAAAGTTTTTTTAAAAGTTAGAATTTCGTGCCCAATTCTACTACTGAACTTTTAGTGAGTGAAATGGGTTTGACCTCTAAATTTGAATTATTTATATTTGAATTTGAATAGCTCAACTTGAATCAAGTCATTTTAATTTGTATTGTTAAGCTTGAATAATTGCACAGAACAACTGAATATTAAATAGCATAATTTGAAATTAAATGTATTAATAATAATAAACTTGAATGTGAATGTAATGTTCTGAAATATAATTCAGTTTCTCTGAAATTGAATTTTATCCTCACTGAAAATTTTAATTCCACATTCAGTTTTTACAGTTTAAATTCAGTTCTTGAAATTCAATTCCAGTTAAGATAAGATAGAGCTTTGTTAATCCCGAAGGAAATTATAGTGCTCGATAGCTCCAAACATACAGTACAATATTAGAGAAATACAAAAAAACAACTCAAATATAAGTGAAAATATGAAGTGTATGGGTTAATGCAAAAGAGACAGTGCCTCAAAGACAATCTACAAAAGTAGGCAGGGAGTAATGGTCGCAATTAAGATTATTACGTAGTAAGAACTGCTAGCGACTCCAGCAGGCTGACGCCCAGGAAGGTGCCAGAAGTACATTTTTTGTTTACTGAGACACACATCCGGTTGATGAGGAAGAGCAATCGAGTGCAGATTCACAGCTCTCCTTTGTGGCCAATCGGCACCTATGTTTTTGACCATTTCCTTCACTACATGGATCCATGCACTTGCGGCAAGGGCACACCACACTTCCTCTCTTATTCATAGCACAGAAATAAGCTGTCACACATTGTGTATTTGTTTGTACTGCACTGCTCCCCAGGATCCCCTTTTTTGGGTGCCCTTTGGCTGGCCTTGGTGCACTGCTACTGAATCTGAAAATAAGCTCGCCCTTGCTCCAAGTGCATGGATCCATGTAGTGAAGGAAATGGTAAAACAAATAATAGGTGCTGATTGGCCACAAAGGAGAGCTGTGAATCTGCACTCGATTGCTCTTCCTCTTCAATCTTATGTGTGAAGGTGAAAATGGGAAACTAAATTCAAGTTCAAAGTATTACATGCAGTTTCAAAGTTACGAGCAATTCATATTTTTAATTTTAATTAGTTGAGCAATATAAATAACTTTAGTTTCTACTGACACATATTTCAGCCCACACACCTCTGCCCCAGGAAACTAGCAGAGGACGTGTGCACGTAACAAAACAAAGGCTTTGTCTTTGTCCGACCTCTTTGTGTGAAATAATTTGCAGGCATCACTTTGAGGGAGAATATGGGAGTGTTGCAGCGTGTGTTTGCCTTTATTCAAGGACTCTGTTACTCTGTGCTGAGCCAGTGGGGAGCGAGGGTAATTCTATGTAATTCCATTACAGTTTAATTTGAGTCAGCAGGAAGGCGGCAGTCACATCCTACACAGTCATTCTCTGTCTTTCATCTTTCTTTGTTTCTTTCTACACAGCAGAGACGATACAGAGCTTCTCCTCTCTTATGCTACATCAGAAGACACAAACTGCCCTTAAGCTTTGATTCAGATTTTTTGATGTACAGGAACAGACAATTTCTTAAATTAATTAGGAGATGACTGTGTATGAATGAAATCCAATCTTAAGAGTGTCACACGTATTACATCTCTTCTTCACCAAAGGGAGCAGACTATGCAGAGACGGCTCTATCCAAGTGTTGCTGTGTTGTTGTTGTTGAAAGCCACTTCAGAGGAAGTGTGTCAGCCTGACACAGATACAATGAGATTCCCCTCATAGATCATAATTATCAGAGATTGCTGTGATCTTAATGATTATCACCCCAGGGCGTCTCTGTGGATTTAGATGTTTTTGTAGATATCTGTGTGGCTGTGTCTGTGCGTTCATCTTTAAAAAGTGTAGGGGTTTTTTTTTTTTGCTCATCCCCATGGGGTGTGTTGTTGTTTGTGAGTGTATGTAGAGCAGCTTGAAGCCTCCCTCCCTCCCCCTCCGGCTGTGACAGCTCATCCATATGAGTTAGACGAGCAGGCCGGGCTGCGGTCCTGTTGGTAATTGCCTCTGAAATGAATTACTTGGCAGAGAGCGAGACCGAAGGAGGGGAGGAAATTGTAATTGAACTGCCCCCTCAGTGCCTCTCTCTCTCTCCCTTATGCCTCAAGTTATTACATCTGCAGTGCAGAAAGTCATATCCAGTCTGCACATAGACACAAGCATGCACAAAAGTTACACACACTCTCACAAAACCAATTTTTCCCCTCCCCCTCGCCGTGGCCTCAGCAGAGGACCGTATTGATGCAGGGTGATTTCATAGATTGATTGTTCATGGGCGCATGCACACTGGGCCACACTTCCTCTCTTATTCATAGCACAGAGACAAACACGCTCTCGCACGTTGTGTTTGTTTGTATTTGTTTGTACTGCCCCATGTCCCCCTATTTTGGGTGCCCTTTAGCTGGCCTTGGTGTACTGCTAAGGTCTAACGGGGTTCATGACAGTGCAGCTGGCACACATGAAAGTTGTGTTGAGTAGAGAGAGAGCCTTGGTTACCCCGTACACACAGGCACAGCCAAGCACCGTTATTAATAACCTGCCTGTTGCTGGCCTGTTGACAGTTAAAGCCTGATGGATTAAAGAGATACTTCTCTGTTTTTGAGGTTGAACTTTTATTTACAGAATATGCTAGTTTCCTTTCTTTATTTGGCAGCTCTATTAAGAGTGTAACAGATATAGATGCAGTTTTGGCCCAGCTTTGTCATGCGTCATGTCAGCACACAGTTGTGTTGTCCTTTGGCCTTTATACAGTCGGGGCATGGCGGGAAGGGGGGAGCGAGTTAAATGAGCCCCAGCCAGACATGCTCATGTTGTGACTCCAGCCGGAGCACACAATGGGGATCTATTTCTGTAAAGCACCGGGGTTATCAGTCCACTTACACTGAGCTCTCTACTCCCTCCCTCACTTTATCTACCCACTTGCACAAATCATGGCCGACAGAAACAGCCGGTTGAGCGTTAAGAAGAAGGAGAAGAAGGTGGAAAACAAGACGAATGACGAGAAGGACAAAGAGAAGGGGAAGGAGAAGGTTGTGAAAAAGCCTGACAAAGTCGTGAAAAAGCCCGAGAAGGCCCCGGAGCAGCCCCAGGCCGAGGAAGTGAAGGCGAATGGGGAAAGTGGAGAGGCAACAGGAGCGGAGGCGAAGAACAGTGAAGAGAATGGAGAGTTTCAGCCTATAGAGCTGCCGCCGTTTGAGATTGTCACAGGGTGGGTGAGATTTATTTAAGCGTTAGAGTCAGTATGTCATACTTACACCTGTTTTGCTCTTTAACACATCCACATTTTGTTTATTTAGTTGTTGAAATAGCCTCTTAGTCATATTGTGTTGTTGATTTCAGTGAGGAAGGATACTAATGACTCACACCTGCCATCCGTACTAACCCAGCGGTAAGAATAGGGATGAGTCACAGATACACAGACACAGATGCAAGCCCGTGTTATATCACTCCGCCAAGCATCTGTTCCACAGCCGCTGTCTTTTGAGTATTATCCATTTGATATCAAAGCAGTGAGAGATAGATTTGTGCTACCCATCTGGCTGTTCATGTCTAATATAACAATAGATTGATATAAAAAGACAGGAGGGGTTTTGTACAGTGTCTGAGTCATGAAGGGCCTGGCACATCCAGAGATGATGTGAAAGCCAGACATATTTATAGAATCAGGGGATTACTTTGTAGTCGCCTCATCAATATTCTATCCGCTATGGCACCATAGTATCATTACTCTTTTTACTGTGCCTTGGCTGGTTGACAGATTCATCACAAAATGAAATTACTCATGCTCTGTGTTAAGCAAGGAAGTCAATGCCTTTTAGCTAAGGTGGCATTTCCTGCTAATCCGTCATGCACTAAGATTAAAGGTGCTACTTTGAAAGCACCCTCGATGGATGCGCCTGGCTAACTTTTTACATGCAAATCTAACCTTCATGTGCTAATACGCCCAAATCATAAGAAGGGTTTGTGAAATGCTTTGGCTTCATTTCATAACAAAAAATAAATAAATAAACATACAGGCAAGTCAGTATTAGATTTATGGAAAGTCTCACTTTCATTCTCCACCAGGGAACAGATGAGCCCGTTCTACTTCAAGTTTCAGTTCAGGAACGTTGAGTACTCATCGGGGAGGAACAAGACCCTGCTGTGCTTCAGAGTAGATACACCAGGAGGCAGCACGGAGCCTCTGAGAGGTTATATGGAGGATGAACACGCCACTGCTCATGCTGAAGAGGCCTTCTTTCAACAAGTAATTAACTCGCACCAAGGTTTTGTCACTGCAGTGTCATGTTTGAACCTGATAAACGGCCTGATTTGCACTACAGAAGACCCCAGCATTACAATGTAACACCTTCCACCACTTACTACAGGGCAGCTACTTTGCACTTCATCTTAGTTAGATATCATATACATATGTATATAGTAGTTTTGAGCATATTTTATATTGTATTATCATTATTTATATACATGTATTATTGTATACAATTATTTAGTATATTTGTACCTTGCATACGTACATATTTTATACACACTTATAAATATATTATATATATATATATATGTATATATTTATGTGTGCACTCTTTTCTTAAATATGTGTGATTACATCAGTAATGTTATTGTTGTTATTGTCTTAGTATTGTTGTTTGTATTTCTATTGATCACACCCTTTTCCTTTACTCTGACTTGTAAGATGCTGTAACTATTTTCCTCGATAATGATCTCTGTCTATCTTAGAGATCTACTTTTTTCCTCCTCCATTCTTCCATAAATCCCAAGTCTTTCCTTTCCAGGTGCTCCCTAACGCTTCCCAAGAGTATGAAGTCACATGGTATGTGTCATCCAGTCCCTGCGTGTCTTGCGCAGCCAAGTTGGCCAACATCCTCCAACAGCGCAAAAAGGTCCGTCTCTGCATATTCTGTTCCCGGCTCTTTGAGTGGGAGGAGCCGGAGATAGTGGAAGGGCTCCGGGCTCTGACGAGCGCCGGCTGCAAACTGCGGATGATGAAGCCGTCTGACTTCGTGCACGTTTGGGAAACGTACGTGGAGAAGGAGGAGGAGAGCTTTGCACCCTGGGAGGATTGTCAGGAGAACTACAACTACTATGTGGAGAAACTGGCTGATATCCTCAAGTAGAGGTGCATCAGTAAGTATTGTGGATGCCTACACGCTTCTGTTGGGTCAATAAAAACCTTTGGTTTGTTTGGAAATGACTGATATTTGCTTGTGTCTTTTGTCAGGTGCACATGATGGTTGAGATCTCACCACTGCCTGAACCACAAATCGGCCTACTTCCCACTGGTTGAATGTGTGCTTCTTGCGGTTGATGGCGCTGATCAATATTAGTTTGAATGAACACTCATGGCAATATTTTGTATTTTTTATTGTGATAATTTCTCAAGGAGACACTAAATACGTTTCTGTAGCTAACCGAAGATACATTTGGTACAATATGCAAATGTTCACTAAGCTCTGGAGAAGACGAGCGTATATCTACTGACATCTGGTGTTTGTTGCAAGAATTGAAACACTTACTAAAGGTTGATCGCTAAATTCTCCTACATATCATCACATATTTACAATGCATACAATAATTAACTAACAGCTAGATATTATTAATATTTACCACATAAATAATGTCTCATGTCTAACAGCGCCAGTACATAAAAGTGCCTTAAACACTGAATTCATCGATACAAATACAAATATGTACAATTCTTAACAGTATTGTGACACAAAGTAATCAGTGCAGAAAATATCGTTACACATTAATATGGCATATATGGTCTGTTAGTCCCATTGTAACATGTCATCAATCATCTGATGAATAATATGACCTTTAGTAGACCTACTGACATTCACAGACCACACAGCCACACAGTTTCTGACAGGATACCGCTGCGGTAAACTACCTTTAACGTCCAAATGAAATGAAAATGTTTTTTAGATCACACCCCTGTTCTTATTGTGCTATTAAACAACATATGCAAAAATATATATTTCTTTGTATTCTTACATAAAAATCTAATCAAGTTTTGTCCTTAAAATGCCCTATGCTTATGTACACTTGAACCGACCAGTATCAGCCAATAATCACAACTTCCACCTGTCAATCTTCATCTTTGAGCAGCACAGAGCGAAGATCCATGAGTTGGCTAGCAGTTTTGCCAGTACCAACATGGTGCTTTGGTAGTTAACTCACTTTTAAACATTCACATCAAATACTCCAAAAGTTGTGTTTCTCCTGCTCTTCCTTTTCAAGCAGAAAACATCAAGATATAGTTCAACAAGATCTGTTTCATCTGCATTGAGTACTTTAATGAGTGAGTGATAATCTTGAAGATTTCCATTGAAATAAATGTCTGTTAAGTCACTATGTATCGCCAAATGAGGTAACACAATGGTGATTGAGCCTGTGGTAAACAGTAATCTACTACGGCTGAACAAACAGAAAAGATCGATGACTACAGATTCAACTTAAAAAAAAACAAAAAACGTTGAATTACAAATTCAACGCTCAGATGAAGGCAAACAGTCTAAAAAGGAAAGCGACCGTCAGCGAGGAAAATCAAGAGTTACAACCGTTACAAAGGGAGCCAACCGTAGATGTCTCGGACGTATGCGAACGCAATTGCCTTTTATCACCATGAGATGCCACCAAATAGAACAAAACTCAGAACTTCGAGATTATCAGGTCAGAGCATAGCTGAAGCTGAAAGATTGACCATGTAGTGCTGAGCCCGACAGGACGAGTCTTAGATGTCCTGTTATCGACAGTACAAAGCTCACGCTCCCCCCTCATTTCACTCTTAGGCCACAATCTTTCTGCTCCAGCAAATGGTCACATTGCACAGTCGGTCTCTCCACTCATCATACATCCAAAAATTTGATTTTTCTTAATCACCATGCAAGGCTCACATCACGTTATAAAAACCCTATAGACGTGTCATATGCTAACCTGATACAAAGCTTCAGAGCCTCATTGTTTAAAGGAAACCAGCCCTCCGTTGTTTTCTGTTGCATCAGGGCTCTCAGCTGTCACATCTAGAAAGACATGAGTGGAATCTTTAATTAGAAATCAGTGTTTCAGTTATTAATAAATATGCACAGAGCCTATTATCATCAGACAAAAAATGTTACATATGAAAAGTGAATTTGCAATATAACTTCATTACCTAGGTCCTCCTGCGACGTTATCGGTAAAGGTGTTGTTTCACTGCAAATTGCACCATTCTCATCCCCTTCTGCTGGTCAGGGTGTTTTAAAAAGCAACCGTAAAAAGGAGTTATTGACAGCTATACCCAGATACCTTTCAAAACACAAGCATAGTAATATGGTTTGTTTTATCTAATCATCTGCAAGTTTTTACCTTTTGATGAAGCCTTCAGTTCTGCATCGGTGATGAACTCTACCAGTGGACAGGGAACATCTGCAGGATGGAGGAAGGAAACTTTAACACAAGAACACCGACTGCTAAAGGGAAGACATATGAGTGAGACTGAAACTTGAAGGTGTCAGTGGTTAAGTGGGCAGTTTAACATACAGCAAGTACATTCAAAAATAACACATGGGCCAATCTTTTCAGCATTTGCAGAGCTGCACCCAAAACCACAAAACAGTATCAGGTGGTATCAACGTACCAACAGCCTTTAGTTGAGCCATGTTGAGAAACAGGTCTGCCTCTTCTGGCCTGTCTTCATCATCAGCTGTGAGATAAGTTAAATGTTAATTTGGGATTAAATATCTTCCTGAGCAGCGAGATCAAGACATGAAAACAACCTTAACATATAACATTTAAGTTGTGATGACTTGGTTTGCGAAAAGTTGCCTATTTACACATCTAGCAGTTACAGAGCCACATTATTTGGAGTTGTTTGTCATCCTGGGATTGCAAGTCTAATATTTGCTCTCCTTTCAGCTCTGTTTTTGGTCTCCACCAACTCCTTAATCTGGTTCTTCTACAAAATGGTCCTTTTTGTTCACCAGCTAGTTGCTAACTGTGTCTCTCAGTTGTTGGGTGGCGATAAACAAAAACATTGAGGTGTCTGAAAGTGGCTCAGGGGCTCTAAAAATACAGATTGGAGCTGCTCATTCAGGTGATAATGTAGGTTCATCACGACAAACAACCATACTGCTCTCAGCTTCATCTTCAGACACACATTTATTACAGTTCATTTAATTACGAAGACTTTAAGAATCTGTGCAAATCAAAGAACCCAACAAACTGAAGTCAAACCTGGTTTGCGCACGACTCTGAGGATAATGCATGCCAGGAAGGCCGCGATGATCCCAAAGACGAGACAGCCAGAGATGGACAGAAGCACCCTCCTCTTCAAAACTACAGAATAAAAAGAAAAATGGAAGTGGGAAAGTTTATTTGCAGGGTAAAACTTAGGGGTAGAACTTGCAGATTTATGTCATACTCACGAAGGTTTTTGGTCTTCAAATATTCACTGGTTTTTGAATAAGACGGTCTACCGTTGCGAATGCCCATGCAGGTGTACTGACTCTGCTCAGGATTATTCTGGGGTGTGACTGTGTATCTCTTAGAGTGTTCCTCTTTGACTGGCTTGTTGTCTTTAAACCTGTTTGATTTGTGTGTGTGTGTTTGAATTTTCAGAAGAGTGAGAATTGACACAGTACGCTCATGGATGCAATTAGAAAACTTGATTCTGTAGAATTACCATGTGTAGTTCCACATGTCCTGGCTGTCCTGCACCCCACATTCGAGTGCCAGGCTGTCAGTGGAGAAGACCTCTGACCAGCCAGTTAACAGGATTATATTGGCCTGTGCGCGCTCTGTAGAAACACAGTCAAAACTGCATTAAACACGTTAGACAGGAATGCATACAGAAAATGTTTGAGGAGAGTAAGCAGTTACTTACCTGAGACATTGAGTTTTACAGCCTGACTCAGTAATGACTCGAAAACGGTACCCCTTCCTCTTTTAGCTTGACATTCATATGATCCAGTGTGTTTTGTCGCCACAGAAGTGATGGTGTGATTGTTTCCAGAGTGGACAATGACACTGTCTTTGAGCACCAGGTATTCCCATCCAGAGGAGATGTTAATGTGACAGCCAAAGGAGACTGAATCCCCAGTGTGCATCACATTGTACACAGGCTTCTGAGTCAGTATCGCTGTGGGTTTGGTATCTGAAGGGTGATAATGATGCCATAACATGAGCCTGACCGCATTTAAATGTATATAAGAATACAGAGTCCAGATTGATGAGGTGCTGGCCTTTAACTACACATTTTTATGGTCATTTTTTAAAATGCGCTGAAATTATATTTTCTTACCCACAAATGAAAAACTAAAAAATGTGCTTGCTGACAGTTAAATGACAAGATTTGTACAACTTTTTGTGGTCTATCAAATTTAAATCTGCAGCCAGGAAATTGTTAGCTTAGCTCAGCATAAAGACTCAAAGTAAAGGGAAACTGCTAGCCTTGCTTCCAAGGGTTAAAAAAATCCCTAAAATGTATATTTCATTCATTTTGTCTGTTTTAAAACCTAAGTTAAAAGAATGGACAGTTTGTGGTATAACTGGAGGGTACACTTTTAAGTCATGGACTCTCAAAGCTGCAAGGCTAGCAGTGGGTAGCTGTTTCCTCCTGCCTCTATTTTTTTTAAGCTAAGCTATGCTAACAGTTTCCTGGCTTATCTTTGCACTTAATAGGACAGATATGAGAGTGTTATTGCTCTTCTAATTTAACTCTCTGCCCCAAAATAACAGGACTCAAAATAAAACAACAAAGCAACAAAAAAGAAATAGAACAAAAACCTCACCATAAACACTGAGTGTTAGCCCAGCACTGACGCTGCTGTCGACAGACCTGCTCTTGAGTTTTGCTGAGCAGCTGTATCGTCCACGGTGTGAGACTGAAGACTTGATGGAAATAGTAGTTGCATCTTTGTCAAAAGATATAGTTTCATCAGCCTGGACCATCCGATTGTCTTTGTACCATGTATACATCCAGTCAGAGCTGCCGTCCATCACACAGGTCAGACTCACGTTCTCAGTGGGGAACACATCCAACCATGGTGTTTTTAGCTTTGTGGATGGGACAGGAATATCTGAGAGGAGGAACAAACAAATCAGACCCTTTTAAAATAATCCTTATCCAAGATATCATCTTTGTATATTTGATATATTCCTAATAACACATAGGAGGCCACATTATTCTTCTGAATGTTACTCAACACCTCTTACCAGATACAAGTAATGTCCATCCATCACTGTACTCTGTTTGAAAGTTATCTTTTCCTCTCATGGCCGTGCAATTATAAATCCCACTGTCTGATGAATTGGCCTTGATGGTAAATCTGCTGCTGTTGAATTTTTGTAGTACTTTATCTTTGTACCAGAGGTAACCCCAACCAGACGAGACTCCAACTTCACATTCGAAGGACACTAACTCTCCAACGTACACCTTGGCAACATCGGGCTGTTGTGTCAATACGGGCTTAGGTCTGTTCACTAAAACACAAAGAAGAAATGGAACTGTGAGTATTTCGGGACAGAAACTGTTGTAGTATTTTTTTTATTATTATTTATTTTTTTGTTATGATAAGTTTATTAGATAATTAGAATGTAAACACAGTTCTTACATAATAATTTCCCCAGACCCATTTCACAGATTTATTAAAGTGCCAATATTTAAAAACACAGAATATAAATCAAGCTGAATATCCCTTACTAAATGACCGAAGTACTAAAAATGTGTGTTTAATACCACTAAGTATTCTAATCAAGCAGCATGTTTTCTTAACAAAGAACTGCATCCAATTGCTTTTAAGGTAACTCTTTCTTATCCCCGTTCAGTTCACAGAAGTGGCTTGCACTGAAATAGCAAGGAAGGTACAGTAGGTAGTTCACAATAATTGTAATAGTAGTATCCCTGTGCCATAAACAACATTTCATTGTCTGAGCTCTTTCCTTCCCTTTTTCACTACTGATCAGGGATACTTTCCAAGCAGCATGATGAGCAACAGTTGTAGTTTAACTGTTCAATCTCAACTGGAACAATGAATGTTTAGAGGAGGCCGACAGAAACATACCTTCAACTTGAAGGCCGATAGCCTGACTAGAGTCAGTGAAGAAGACGTTTTTGCCTTTGCCTCTCTTTGCACCGCATGTGTATGATCCCGTATCTGTCGTGCTTAACTTCTTGATTTGATACTTGTTTCCAGATCCGTCAATTTGTGTTTTATCTTTGTTCCAGCGGTACTCCCATCCATGGGAGACATTGAGGTGACACCTAAAGGAGACCGACTCTCCTGGGAACATCACCTCGTAGTCTGGATCCTGAGTCAGTATCACTCTGGGTTTTGTATCTGAGGGGTGATAATGATGCCATAACATTAGCATGACAGCATTTAAATGGATATAAGAATACAGAGTCCAGAGTAAGGAGGTGCTGGCCTTTAACTATGGGTTTCTTACCTGAGGGAATACATATGTTATTATTATGTTAAATAAGACTACACCCAGTTTAAAAAGAAGCTTGTGTTTTACCAGATGTACCTTAAACACACCTCCTGCCCTAATCCACAAACAGGCTTATTTGTTTCAATTCAAGAATTTTTTTAAATTCTAGATTAACTCAAAAAAAGTATTTTTATTTGTATGTAAATGTATGTAAAAAGAAAACTCACCATACACTTTGAGAGTTAGTCCATGACTAGAGTTGCTGCTGACAGACCTTTCTTTCAGGTGCCCTCTGCACGTATACCGTCCTGCATGTGCAGCTGAAGCAGTCTTGATGGAAAGAGTGGCCCCATTCGAGTCAAAAGAGACATCACCAGCATGGATATCCTGTTCGTCTCTGCGCCACGTGTAAGTCAGGCCAGAGCTGCTGTTCACCCCACACTTCAGCTGCACGCTCTCATCAGGGAACACGTTCAACCACTGTGTCTTTCGTGTTAAAGGAGGAATAGGAAATTCTAAGGAGAGAGACACACATCAGTCCCTTTAGAAATAGGCTGACTGTATTTAATTTAACAATACAAGCCATACCCAACTAAACTGATCCTACATTATCAAGTTTAAAAGGACAAATTAATAACATTAGCTGTCAAACATACTTTAACATTGAATATAACTTTATAAATCAGTGATATAATACTAACAATATAATACAAAAGGTGTTTCTACCTAACTTATTTCTACTCTTAACAAGAAAATATCTCAAGCTTCTTCTAGAGATGAAGAACAGCAGAATTAAAGTGGCCTTGAAGATTAAGAAACAAGGTACTGATGGCGTTTGAAGACACTTGATCAACTAACTATTTACATGAAGGAAGCAGGGACTACTTCTTTAAAAGCACTCCTCCCTTTACACAAAACATCGTCTCTTTTGCATTTGCAGCGTTTTTGTATTTGCAGCGTTTTTGCATTTGCAGCGTTTTTGTATTTGCTGCATTTTTGCATTTGCAGGGTTTTTGTATTTACTGCATTTTTGCATTTGCAGGGTTTTTGTATTTGCTGCATTTTTGCATTTGCAGCGTTTTTGTATTTGCTGCATTTTTGCATTTTTGCATTTTTGTATTTGCAGCGTTTTTGCATTTGCAGCGTTTTTGTATTTGCTGCATTTTTGCATTTGCAGGGTTTTTCTATTTGCTGCATTTTTGCATTTGCCGGGTTTTTCCATTTGCTGCATTTTTGCATTTGCAGCGTTTTATTATTTGCTGCATTTTTCTATTTGCTGCATCTTTCTGCGTTTTTCTATTTGCTGCATTTTTGTATTTGCTGCGTTTTTCTGTTGTCAAATTGATGAAGATGTTTTCTTAATTTGCTTGTGTTTTGTGTATTTGCACGTGTTATCTTAAGTTGCTGTGCGTTGGGCTCTCAGGGCCACCATATCTCTCTCCCTGAGCATATGCCACGGCTCTATACGTACACACCCTTGCTAGCATCCCGCCCTGCGTTTTGCTACACCACAACATCCTGTTTAAACAGAATATGAAAAAAAAGCCCCCTTAATGCTGTTTCACTGGATTAAAAATCAGGTCAATCTTTTTTTAAGCATTTTGTTGAGAACAGAACACACAATCACACCTTAATCCCCCCCCACGCACACACACACACACACACACACACACACACTATGCAATGCCTAAAGTTATACATTGCTGTTTTTACCTACCGAGAACATGTAGTTGCATTTCCTTACTGATGTCGGTTGATGTTGTTTCGATTCTGGTGGCCTTGCACGAGTATTTCCCTCCATCAGAAATACCAAGACGAAAGCTATAACTTTTACTGGTGGCACTCTCATCCTTTCCATTCTTCATCCACTGATACTCCCAGCCAAAGGACACATTAACATTGCAAGTGAAGTTCACTTTTTCTCCAACATACATGGGGCTAAAAACAGGAAGCTTATGCAATGTTGGCTTAGGTGTATCTGAAAAAAAAACAGAAGTATTATGTAGTCTTAAAGTCTGGTCTTGTGTAATTCAAGTTGCTTATTTAACTTCTTTGTGAGACTTAGGAAATATTGGTATCACTCACGTGTCTTTCTGCTTTGAGCTAATACCAATACCAGTTAGCTTAGCTTGGCACAAAGACAAGATGTAGAGGGGAACCAAAGCTAGTTTGGCTCTATCCAAAGATAACAAATTAATTCACCAACAATGCAGGACAATTACTGCTTCAAGCCAAGATATAGTTCAGCATATAAACCACCGTAAAACTGTAACATGTCATTTTTAAGTGTTGCTTTCTGTGTGGATTAAACAAACAACAGATACCATAATAATTACTTTGCTTAAGAGGTGCTGATAGACCAATTTTGTTACATCTGGACTAATCTCTATTTAGGGCAGGGACGTGGATTTCCGGGGCGGCAAGTGTCCTGGTTTCCGTTTGTTGTCCAAGTAATTTTGACCAATCAGTATCAGACCAATCACGATTTACCTTCTTATTAATCTCTTTAAACAGACACCGACATGCTAACAGCTTCAAATCCGTTCTAGATCTAAAATTCAACTTGAGATAAATTCCCTTGACGCAGTGTCACGATTGGTCAGGAAAGCCGTTCAGCTTTCAGATTTCCCAACTTCCTCGAATGCATCAGAAATAATCGAGCTGACCTCCTTTCAACAACAAACGAGCATTTTAAAAGTGGTTTCTTCTCCTCTTGAGGACAGACCTGACGAAGCTTCATTTTTAATTTTTTACAAATATGCATCATGATGTTGAAATTTCGGCAAAGGTAAGACCTGTTAATTACAGGTAAATGACAAGAAAAACGGTTTCTTTTTCTGTAAACAATGCAGCAGCGGAAAAGGAAGTCTTGACTGGAAGTCTTTCATCGCCTACCGCTGGCTACCTGCCTACACGCCCTGGCATGTTTACCGTTGTTCCTATATCGTTGTCAGACTATTAGCCGATGGGTCCGAGATTGGATCTGGACAGAGCCATGCTAGCAGTTTCCCCTTTTATTATGTTTTTGTGCTAAACTGAGCTGCGGTAAAATGCAAATGAGCTAAATAGTGAGCTAAACAAAAGTGTTAAGTCTATGTAATGTTTTATGAAGCAATGAAAGCTTACCATGAAACCTGACAGTAGCTGTGTTACTGAACTCAGAGCTGACCCCTCGGGATGTAATGTGAGCTTCACAGGCGTAGACTCCCTCATCGGCTTTAGAGACCTCTGTGATGTTGAGCAGTGACCCCTCCTCATCAATGATCAGTTCTGAATTTTCTGGGATCTCCTTGTTATCCTTGTACCACCTGAACGACCAGTCAGACAAGCCCTCAGCTTCACAGCCAAATGCCACAACCTCTTCCTCGAACACATCCAGCCAGGGAGTCAGCAGCTTCATAGAGGGTTTAGGTGGATCTGAAATATGAAAGGAATGTAAGATTAAATGCAATTAAGCGTATGTAGCAAAGTGATGACACAGTTCAGAGGTAGCCTTACCAGAGACCTGCAGAGTTGTTGTTGTACTCTCCTCTGTGAGGAATGGGCCTCTCTTGGCTTGGCAGTGATACTTTCCACTGTGAGGATGACCAATGGTTATGGTAAAAGAACTAGATGTTTGAATTTCTTTTCCATCATGGAACCACATGTATTCCCATCCAGATGACCCCTGGACTGTGCAAGTGAAAGTGACATTCTCACTGGGGAACATCTCGCCAAAGTCAGGCTTTTGGGTCACGGTTGGTGTGGGTTTGTTTGCTAATAAGAAATTAGAAAGAAAAGGTACTCATTTAGTTTTTCATTCTGTGTAGACATACAGCAAAAATGAGTAATGGGATAAACAATACTTACGATGAACTGTGAGTTTGAGTGGGTTACTATCCGCAGTACTAACGCCCCTTGTTTTGTGTTGACCTTTACAGGAATAATCTCCAGAATATGCTGGACTTGCTGCAGTTATTGTAAGAATGGATCCGTCAGGAGACACAGACACATTTGGATCTGAATTTGTCACTTGCTCCTTGTTCCTCTGCCAGATGAAGATCCAGTCAGAGCTGTCACTGACTGTACATTTGAAGTCCACTTTCTCAGAAGGGAACACATCCAGCCAGGTCGACTGGAGCTGCAGAGACGGTACGGGAGGCTCTGGAAATGTATTAAAATTGATTATTTATTAAGTTTAATTTGGCAAGTTTATAGAGGCTTTTACTAGAAGTTGGGACAAGACGAACTGTAGCGATGATGTCATCTCTGCAAGACCAAAATGTAAAGAGGAAATAACTTTTGAAAACGCCCATGCTGATTTCAGAGTTGTGAATTTCTGGTTCACAGCTTTGACCTATTCCTGTCAAAGAGATATAAATTAATGTATTTACAGCTCTTCTTCTTCATGTGTTAGACTAGACTAGCAACAGCAGAATGTATGTATTGATTATGGGTGATTTTTTATTATTATTAAGGACTTCAAAATGTATGACTTTGGCTTTTTTAAATACTGATTTGTTTTCAGGAAGTAACATATCTTCAAACTGAAAACCTAAATTGAATGAAGATGCACTTTTAGATGAATGTTTTTACAGCAGAGCCGAGCTTAAATTCTCACCATAGACAGTTGGTTCCACTTTTGTCAGGATAGTTGTTTGCGGAGCTTCTCTGGACACAGGGGTGACTGTTAGATGAGAGGAGGGTGTAGAGAACAGAGTCAGAACAGGTTGCTTTACCGACATCTCAGGAGGAGTTAAACAGAGACACCTGGAAAAGTGAACTCCGAGGCGTAATTATTAATGATAAGTCATTCTACAAAAAAATCACTTAGCGACTACTTTAATTATTGATTATGTTTCAGACATTTGTCAGGAAAATTCACTGGTTCCAGCTTCTGAAATGTGAAAACGGGTAGGGTTTTTTTTTGTCATGTATGACATCAAAATGTCATAGCAATCTGCCATAAATTAAATTAAACATTATATAATTTCAATAGAGTGATATGACAGTAATATATGACAGTGTGACTGTCGTAATATGACAGAAGAGTTGGACAAAACAATGTTCAATATACAACGGTGTCAGACATTTCCAGGCCTTTAACACAACATCAAATACGTGCACTTACTTACTACTACACATAAGAACTGGTACTTTAAATGGATGGAACAGATTAGAAAGCCAAAACCATGTAAAAACATAAAGTTAAACAACATAATACCAAAATATCGTGACACTAGTGTGTGTTTGAAAGGAGGAACTGCCAGACTCAGCAAAACAAAGAACTTAATGTTCCTTATGTTGATGTTCTCTTGTTCTACTTCCTTAATATTATAATATTTCTGATCAGAAAAAAATCTACATTTAAACTGAATTTCTTGTATATTTCTGATCAACAGAAAAAAGTTTTTAAGCTAAATATTTTTATGTAAAAAAAAAAAAGCTGTTTTAAAATCAATATAATTCCATTAAATACATTATAATGTAAAGCCAAACATGTTTCTTACCATCTTTAGGATCCTGAGCTGCACAAACAGCTGTGAAATCTGTCAAATCAACATCAGATGAACGTTATCATATTTACATTTGCATACAATTATGCGTTGTATTTGAGATAAAATCACAAACATTGAACTTACATATCACACTGAGGACCCTGATTCGCCACATTTTTCATTGAGCTGCACATGTAGAGGCTGTGCTGCTGAATGGAGTCCTATATCTGCTGTGTGGTGAGGTTCAGGACAGGAAATAAACTGCAGACTTGATGGGCGTGTGTGGGATGTTCTTACTGAAGTCATCTCTGTCTCCCTGACATCTGCTTTTCTGTCTCTCTTTTTTTTGACGCAACAGGAAACGTGTTGGTCAACCACACTGATGTTTGCGTGCTCAACATGAATGTGGGCTGCTGATTTGTGCTGAAAATGTGACAGAGGGTTTAACAATGTGCAATTATGTTTGTTGAATTGCAACTGTGTGAGAAAAGAGGTTTCAGTATTAAAAATGGTTACGCTGTATGATTTATTAAAAACAGAGTCTTATTTTCAGCAGCAGAACTAAAACCAAGACTCTGTCTAAACTTTGATCTTCTATTATTTCTTCGTGAAGTTTTCAGTAGATCTTTTTAACCTGTGGGTGTGATGTGATTTTGGAAACATGAGCGGAAACTACAGGTTCTTTTTTAACTTGTGTGCAGCAGCACATTAACCACAATCATCACATCCTTTTGTCTTCAGCAGCCTTTGTCTGAAAGTTGCTCTCGAGATATGCAAATGGAACAAACCCAATTCCCCCCAAAAAACCCTGCATCCATTATCCATTATCTATTATCTATCCACACCCCTAATTATTATTATTAAATGTATCACAATACATTTATAAGGAAGTAGGCAGAAGTTAGCGTGTGGTGAAAGGTATCACTTCTTGTATGGCTGAGATGTTGTGTGGCAGGATGTGACGTTGCTGCTTCTGCCACTGCTGTTGTCTCATCGTGCTCACCATAAGATGTCAGTATAACACAGAAAATCATATCATCTCCAATCCTGCCTCTGACCCTGGGCATCCTGCACTGTCTGTGAAAAGACACATCAAGTGTGCTATTTCATATGGTCCCAAAAAACATTGACATCATTTGTATTTATTAATTTGTAATTTTTTTTCATGAGGACAGCTTTTTTGTGGTGTAATTTTCAGTTCTGTAAACTGTTTTATGATTAATATTATTAAGAACATGCGATATTGGATGTTTTGCCGATATCTGATGCCTTTATTTTCCAACCCTTTTTTGCCAATTGCCGATTTCAATACCGATATATTAGCCACGTTTTTTCCAATGCCATAATTATTTGTAGGTAGCATTTTAACTAAATAAATAAAACTGAAATATTCTTACAACTTAGACAGGCTTGGATGATGCTCTCCCTGAGGCAGTCCTGACAACAGCCACAACTAGGGCAAATTTTACACAAGTACATAAAGTGAAATCAACCTTGCTGTCCATTTCGGAAACTTTGAAAAACTGCCGTACTGCAGACATCTTGCATCCTTCTTCACGTTTGACAGAAGAGTTAATGATGTAACATTACGTCTTTTTTAGGGAATCATCGAGCATTTACGCATTATTAAAGTGTTGTTTTACCGGCGGAAAATATCGGCAGATGCCGATATGTCATTTTCAAGCCATTATCTGCAGATCTCGATAACGTGCCAATAATTCCGTGCATCCCTGAATATTATAGGCCTCCTGGCTGCACGCTGGCACAGTGGTTAGCACTGTTGCTTCACAGCTAGACAGTTTCTAGTTTGAGTCCCAATTTGGACAAAGAGGGCCTTTCTGTGTGGAGTTTGCCTGTTCTCTCTGTGCACGCATGGCTTCCTCCCACAGTCCAAAGACATGCTCGTTAGGTGCATTGGTGACTCAAATTGCGTGTGGTGTAGAGTGTGAAAGATTGTCCATCTCTGTGTCAGTCCTGTGATTGACTGGGGATCAGTCCAGGGTGTACCCTGCTGCCTCTCGCCCAGTGACCCTGAAAAGGATAAGCAGTAAAGATAATGGAAGAATGGATTATAGGCCTAATGCCTGTCTAGTTTTATTCATGTTTAACTATGTTGAAAACATGTCCCTTGAAAATTAGATTTTTTAAATTTTTATTTTGGTAAATGAATTTAATAAGATCAGTACCTGTGATACTTAGTTGAACATAGCCTGAAGACCACAGGTTGTCACTTTCCAGAGCCCCTGGATTTGATCTGAAAGACTTAGAGTGAAGTTCGATGACCTTTTAGTGACTGGTTGGATGGTTTTAACACAGGTGTTTTACAGTCTCTGCCTCAAATGCAAAGTTTCCTAGAGGAATATTACACAGACAGCACTTTTATGTTCTGTCAGTGTATGTAGATAAGATTCACAGCAGTAATGGATCCCACTGACTGCTCAAAGTCAGGCTAGGAAAGAGAAACAGCCATAGACTAATGGACTTAGCCACCGTGATGTCACCCACTGGTTTCTCGACTGCGTAAATGAAGCCTTGATTTCGGTATTTTGGCGCTGCTATGTTGGTTTGCTGGAGCCACACATGACCATATTTGGATGAGAAGGTGGCGCTGGTGAGGAGTCAGGGTTTGGCAATCGCGGACTGATCAAAGTCTACACATCGGCTAATTCTTAAGTGAATGTTAACAT